>NC_072429.2:75532500-75820000 GCF_028878055.3 Symphalangus syndactylus
GTTCACAATGCCTAATACAATTTTAGTAAGTAACTTTAGTTGGCCATTTTGCCATCCTACCAGGATTCTATTAAAATAAACTAATTGCTCTTTTAAAAAGACTTTCCTGTCTCTACTGTCTTGAAAGAAAAAAAAAAAGAACTTCCCTTTGTCTCTGAAAAAGTACTCTAGGAACAATAGTTTATATCTAGAATTATCACCTGTATATTGTTTCTTAAATCATAACCAGAAGTTTATTTTTCAAGTAAAAGAAGATTTAAAATCATGTAAACAAAATTAAAACCAAACTCTAGGGGAGATGAGAAAAATATTTAGTAGATAAATTCCCTTGGAATAATTTCTTGTGTCCCTTTGTTTTGTCTTATGTAATTGTGTTGCACTGCAGACACATCTGGGTATATGTTTGAAGAAATAGAAATTGTTTATACAGAAGCCTACTTCTCTGTGAGCATGCACACACACACACACACACACACACACACTGAGTTTGTACATTATTTCAGCAGTGGGAAAAGAGTGAGCTCAAGTCATATCTAATTAAAAATGAAACTCCCTAAAGAAATATGCAAAGTATTAAATTCTAGTTTTTCATAAGTGTAATGAAAATTAAATAACTAAATTAGTATATATACTCTGGAGTTCATCTATCCATCAAAATAATTGTTTTTCTTCCCCTTTATTACTTTACTAATCAGTCTCTAGTAAGTAACTGATCTACTATTGGTGGAGCACATGCTTGGAGTGTTTGTTTTTTTTTCCTATGTTGAACTGATGGAATTTTATGTTAATTCAATGCCCTTCATCTAATCAAACCAATTAATATATTAATGTTGAAGGAAACTTTGGCAGATTCTGGGACCAGTATTATTTGTGATGTCCACAAGGCTTACAAGGCCAGCGATATAGGCAGCCATATGAATCCCTCCAAATGATACAGAAGTGTCTCTACTTCTTCTACTTCCATGCTAAGGGTTCTATTGCCCGAATCAGACCTTCTATTTGTATGTTCTGCTGTCCCAAGATATCCACCCCCTGTTGGCTCAGTGTGGAGGTTAGGGGTGCCATGTTTATGGTTTTATAGCTCCTACCCACAGGTTTAGTCTTTTTTATCGAGGGGTCCAGACTAGAATTTGTCAACCTCAGCACTAATTGACATTTTGACTGGATAATACTTTGCTGTGGGCATGGTGGGGAGGCAACTCTCCTTTGCATTATGGAACATTTAGCAGAGTTTCTGACTTTCATTCAGTGGATACCAGTAGCACATCCTCACTCCCAGTCATTACCAACAAAAATGTCTACAGACATTGCCAAATGACCACTGCAGGGGGAGATCCCAATTGCGAACCACTCCCCTAGACAACACTACCATTGTCTATCATCACTACAATCAGTCTTACAAGTTTGGACAAAATTTATATTCTTATATACACTGAAGTCTGATCTTTGAGGCTGTGTTGGCTCCTGTTAGGCTGAATTTATATATAGAGGTATACGATTTTATTTAATGTTTTATTTGAGGTAAAAAAAAATGACAACTAGATTTTTCTATTTCTGAGTCTTGCTTCTGAAAAGCAACTTTACATTCTTTTAGATGTGTTTTTTGGTAAATTTCCCTTTGTATTTCAGAAGTGGGTGCTATATGGGATAGAGCTACAAATATATGGCTTTGGTTTATTGGAAATAATACAGGAGGGCACAGATGTTAGAAGCTGAAATGTTGGCATAAGATTATACCAGGGAATAATACGTGATAAACTGTTGCCTGCCATACATTGGAAGACAAACAATGAGCTACATGAGCTCTAGGAGATATTAAGAATGTGTTTTCTTAATATTTTTATATACAGAAAGTGAAGATAGGTCAGCCTACTTGCCAAGTTCTCTCTGCTTACAGCTTGCAATGTAAGTTGACTGAGAGTTGGATAGTTTGGGATCTCAAATTTAAAAAAGAAACAAAGTCTACTGATTCTTTTTTTACCAACTGAAGGAAGCAGATTTCTCAGCCTGTGGTAGGTGCCAACAGAGTCCAAAGATGATATGAGTGGGGTTGACTTCTCACCCAAGCCTGTTGTTTCACAAGAGAGGCAGATGGCACAGATCAGAGACCAAAAATTAAATACCTGACTTACCAGATTTATAAACTATATCTTGAGAGAATATGGTTTGTGTTTACTTAAATATACAAGTGATCAGAAGCAAGGGTCTGAATTTCTATTAAGTTATTGAGGCAATTAGATTATTAGAGAAACCACAAGCTTAGTTAACAGAAGCTGTGATCAGGTCACCTCTAAAGGATCTCCAGTCTGCATAAGCAGAAAGAGTGCTATAAAAGCAGTGCAGTCTCTAAGAGGGACCCAAGCTGTAACGCCAACTACAGTCAAGTAGCTGATAGAAGAGCCAAGGAATTTTCTCCACTGGTGAGGAATGGAGTTTCTTTCATTCCAACTATTATTTAAAACACTTAAACTCCCTTGAGTTGGATGAGAAATAGTGGATTAAACTTGGCTTCACTCACTAAACAGGCAACATCTAGGTTATGTTTTCCTTTGTTTATTCTCTAATGAATATACTTACTCTCTGCTGTACTCCATGTGTGCTCTCTTTCATTATTAAAATTAGATTATGAGAATCTTTGAGTCTCTTTGATTTCTAAAAACCATTGACATAATTGTTCCCCATTATTTATGTTTTTTTGAGACGGAGTCTTGCTCTGTCACCCAGGCTGGAGTGCAGTGGCGTGATCGCAGCTCACTGCAACCTCCACCTCCTGGATTCCTATCCAGCAGGGATTGAATTGCTGTGGGGTACCCTATTTTCCAAATGGCAGGTTTAATTTCTGTAACCTTATTTATGCTTTACCCAGTATAATGGCCACATAGTAGGCATATAACGTGATATTTGTTCTCTGTATCTTCCCAAAGAATTCTCTCATGGCCCATTCTAACTGGAAACATATGCAAAATGAAATTCTGGGAAATGTAGTTCAGTCTAGCCAATATGAAAAGAGTACAGATTCACAGATGAAAGAAAGCTGAAGCTGAAGTCTGTTATTCCTTGCGTGTTGGCTAATCTCTGTCACTCTTTGTATTCCCAGATCAGTTTTCCGTCTTTCTTTACTTTTCTCTACAACACAAGAGGCTGCCTTCTATTCATTGCAGCAAGCAAACTCCCTTGCATTCTGGCTTCTGGTTGGGTTTGGCTAATGGGAAGTGCTGACATGAGGAATGAGGAGACAATGAGCAAGGTGCGGGTAGTTATTTCACACTGTCTCTCTGACTGGCTGGGATTTCTGCAAGGACTGCATTTCACAATGGTCACAAGTGCTGTCCAAAGGCTCCTTTTCATGTCTCCAGTCCTTTCCAAACTCCTGAGGACACATTTCTTCTTCTTGCCCTTTGGGTTACAGTTGGTAATAACATCTCACTGTTCTGGTCTCTGGGTGTTCACCATTCATTATTGTCCCCTTAAGTGTGCTCTCACATATGTAAGTAGTCTCTTCAATAAATTATCTTTAATTAAACCATTTATATTAGGTCAAGGTTTTGTTTCTATTTTCTGTCATTCATTTGTATTTATTTCTTTTATCAAGTTCTTGTAGGATGTGTAAATAAACACATGGTTAACAGGAAACTGAAGAAGTCTATTTTTTTTAAAAAAATTCCTAGTTAGAAAATAGAAATTTTGTGGCAATTATAGATTTGAAACTTAAAATGGATTTTTTTCCCTTTTCTTCAAAATAGGTGCTAATAAGGATCAGTTATATTGTCACACGGATTCCAGTTTGAAGACAGCTGACAATTGCTTTATTTTTACAAAGCACCAAGCTGCTGTTACTTAAGCATCCATGTTATTTCATAACTGCCTTACTAAATTCGGCACCTTAATTGATCATTCTCCTCCCATTGGACAGAAATTCTGGTTCCATCTACGATCACTCTCTAGTATATTGTCTTATCTCTAAAACTTTCTTTTACATACCTTTTTACCCCTGGAGGGCTCTTACTAATTGAATTTTCTCATGGTAAGAACCTTAAAATACATCTTCCTTTATTTCTGAATCTTTAGCAACTAGGTATTTAATCACTGAATCAATGAATAAATAGGATGGAAGCCCCATTTTTCAATTTTAGACTCTTTTAGATAGGTTATCTATATATTTTGTCTTTGCTTTTTCCAGCATTTGGTGGATTTTTTTTTTAAATTTATTAAGCCCTCCAGAAAGGTATGTTGGGCAAAGTAGAGGTCAGAGATCACACAAAAAACACTAAATGCAAAGAAATTGTAGTAACTTCTCAATTTTTTCTGAAACAGCTCTCCCTCCATTACATGTGGCCTGTATTAAAGCTATTCTATTCCAGATTTCTCTCCGATTCCCTTTTACTGTGCTCAAAGACAGCTTCCAAACTTTCTTTAGATTGTTACATGGTCTGGGCAAATTGACCTCTACTTGATCATTTCCAAGGTGGATAGAATGATTTTGAGTAATTTGGACTTTTCAAAATGTTTCTTAAAAAGAGTAAAAGGCATGAAGACAACTATTTGTAGCTTGAGTGGTAGTTGGCAATTTTTTTTCCACTTCACCAAATCTCCTATTTTCTTTCATTCCAACCATTATTGAAAACATTTAAACTCCCCTGAGTTGAATGAGAATTAATGGATTAAACTTGGTTTTACTCACTAAACAGGCAACGTCTAGGTTATATTTTCCTTTTTTTTCCTCTCATGAATATATCTAGTCTCTGCTGTGCTCCGTGTGTGCTCTCTTTCATTATTAAAATTTAGATTGAGAATCTTTGAATCTCTTTGATTTCTAAAAATACTGACATAATTGTTCCCTGTTATTTTTATTTATTTATTTATTTTTGAGACAGAGTCTTGTTCTGTCACCCAGGCTGGAATGCAGTGGTGTGATCTCAACTCACTGCAACCTCTGCCTCCTAGGTTCAAGCAATTTTCCTGCCTCAGCCTCCTGAGTAGCTGAGATTACAGACATGCACCACCACGCCCAGCTAATTTGGTATTTTTAGTAGAGATGGGTTTTCTGCGTGTTAACCAGGCTGGTCTCCAACTCCTGACCTCAGGTTCTTTGCCCTGCTTGGCCTCCCAAAGTGCTGGGATTACAGGTGTGGGCCACCATGCCTAGCCCCCATTATTTTTAAATGCAGAAAGATGAACAACAACACTTTTTAATAATAGTGCTATGAGGAAAATATAGAGGCAAAATAATGCAAATAAAGAAATTACTAACACAGATTAATAGTTGCAATTTAAAAACGAGAGTTTGAGGAAACAGTTATTAACAATAGGTCAAAAATAGGTGAAAGATGAGTCCTAAAGATAATTGGTTTACTGTTACCAGAAAAGGTGAGGATGGATGTTAGAGAGGCATAATAATAAAATAAAAAAAATTTTAATAGTACTGGCATGTAGTCGTTACTGCATGCATGTTTAATAAATGAAACTACTAAAGATGGAGGTAAAACACCCAGTTGCAAAGAGTTTTGTTTATTGATTAAGAGTTACAATAGAATATTTGCAGGTTAAATGGGGAAAGCTGATTTTAATACATGATTTGTTTCATAAATATATGCATACTTTTACCCTTTTTAACATAAATTATGCTGTTTTAAAAATTATTTAATTTTTCAATTATACTTTATATCTAACATTAGTTTGTATTGTATAGATTAATGCTCCCTAAATTCAAACATATCCAACTTAAAATGATCAATATGGTAATTATATACACAGTTATGCTTATGTCCTAATGAGAGACATATTAATAGCTTATTACAGAGTGTCTGGATAAGATATCTCCATAAAATACAGAAAGTGTAGATACATGTGTGCTTCTCTGGAGTTCAAATACAGGATCTCCTATGATCCAGACATATGGATACTATTCTTTGATCCTTATACCTGTTGGATAACTTTGAAATAAAATTGGAAATGCAGGCAGAGAAACTTTAGGAGAAGCAACTTCCAGATAGTCTAGTCAAACTCCTACAATTCTGATTGCTATTTCTTTACTTTATTATTTTACAAAGATCTTATTAATTTTTTGTCAAATTATTATAATATGTAAGCTGAATTGAAACTATTTATAAATACCTTAATGGCTTTTCTGATGAATTCACAGGTGAAATTGTTTGACCCATGAAAATCTGAAACATATGAGGTCTCTTGTTTTCATTCAGCATATGCCACTTAAGTGCCTAATTGTTCACCCAGCACCCAGATCCTGACTCACAATTAATTTTATTTATATAGCCTCACTGCTTTGCTGCTTCCCTACTTGTTATTTTGACTGTGGGGGCAAAAAATGGTAACAGGGAAGTTGGGTCTGGTAAATATTACTGAGTAAATAAACAGATATATACTCTGAATATGAGAAAAATTCCTGAACTATTTCAAAATTTCATGTTTCAGAATTTTGCATACTCACATAAAAATGTTCTGTGTACCCATTTCATATGTACAACAGGTTAAATACCATAAACCCTATTCTATTTTAAGTTTACAGTCTAAAATAAACATTGGCAAGGATAAGTTGTACAAAACAGATAAATTAATTATATGTGTACATTGAAAGAACTGTTGATCTGGAGAATACATTGAAACATCACACAGTTGATCTGCTACTGATAAAAAATCATTTTCATTTGGATGGCTCTACTGTTTTCAGGGTTTCATTTACTTCTCATTTTTAATAAAATTCTTGCCACCACTAATGTGCTTTTAACTCTTGATTTTTCTCCGAAAGTCTTCTCAGCATAATCTTCCTCACTTTAGTTTGATTATACATGTCTTCATCTCATTCATATCAATAGTATCATTTGTATCAATCTTAGCTCCACCTCTGCACTTGTATTGGGGTTTTTCAGAGAAAGAAAACCAATGCACGCGCGCACACACACACATCCCACACATATCCCATTTATATTAATTTATTATAAGGAATTAACTCACACAATTATGGAGGTTGAGAAGTTCCTAGGATCTGCAGACAGTAAGCTGGAGACCTGTGAGAGCCAGAGATGTAAATTCCAGTCTGAGTTCAAAGTCCTGAGAACCAGGAGAGCTGGTGGCAGTCTCAGAGTGTAGGAGAAAACTAATGTCCCAGTTCAACAGTCAGGCACAAAGAGAGTGTGAATTTTCTCTTCCTTATGTCTTTGTGTTAATTTGGGCCTCAATGAATGGGATCATATCACTCACATTAATGAGAGCAGATCTTCTTCATTCAGCTGATTACTACTGATTTAAATGCTAATCTCATCCAGAAACTCCTTCAAAGACACACCCATCCCAGCACTTTGGGAGGCCGAAGCAGGCGGATCACAAGGTCAGGAGTTCAAGACCAGCCTGGCCAACATAGTGAAACCCCATCTCTACTAAAAATACAAAAAATTAGCTGAGTGTGGTGCCAGGTGCCTGTAATCCCAGCTACTCGGGAGACTGAAGCAGGACAATCGCTTGAGTCCGGGAGGCGGAGGTTGCAGTTAGCCAAGATTGCGCCACTGCACTCCAGCCTGGGAGACAGTGCGAGACTCCATCTCAAAAAAAAAAAAAAAAAAAAAAAGACACACCCAGAAATGTTTAACAAAATAGCTAGGCATCCTATGCCCCAGTTAAACTGATATAAAATTAAGCATCACACCACTCAAATTTATTACCCACTACACAGAAGCCTGACTCCTCTCTGATTAGTCAGGTCTTCTAATGATCATTACAACATTACAACATTGTGCCTTTGCTTCTTTCCACCTGCCACAACCCTAGTTCCATTTTCCTCAACGATCTGTAGCCCAGGCATCCTTCGAGGACTGAGGTTGGGTTTCTTCCTGGAGGCCTTGCATGCAATTCTATCTTAGCTCTAAGAGTAGTCTTCCTCACAGTCAAGGACTTGATTCTCTTCTACCTTGAATTGTTTCTTTATTGCGGCATATACCTTAGAAAGATTACAAACTTCTTGAGGATAATCAATTTAAGGTCCTTTTATATTACTTTTTCCATATCTTAGGTATCATTTAAAATACACAATTTTGAGGTCTAACTAACTAAAATATAAGGATGTAACATTCATATAATTACTACTTTATACAATATAAGATTTGGAAGAGAAGTTAGAGATGTTGGGATCTCTTTCCCTAAAACTATACAGAATATTCTTGGAAGAACCACAGGTGAATAATAAAAGCAAAATATAGGCATTTTTATTTCCAGATTATTTTCCTTAATTCATCTATTTTCTACTCAGGTGAGTTAAACTATATAATATAACTCAGAAAATAAAAGTTTTGTTTTTCTTAATTCCTTGATTCTAGAGTCTGGAGTTTAGAATAAATACTAACTAGTCACACATATTCCTTTGTATAAGGACTCACTATGAGTCCTCTTAGTTCTCCAGAAGGTTATGAGAGTTTCAAAACTAACCTCAAAAACTGAAAGGCCTTCCTACTTTCAAGAATGAAGGCCATGAGGAGCCAGTAAGGGATATTAAAATGAAGAGTAACAGTGTGTTTTAGCATGATTATCACACTTAGAGTATCTGAGGTCCATTTTGCAGATTATAGTGTTCCAGTAAGAAAAGATTGGTGCTGAAACTCAAAAATAAAAGAAAGAGTGCATCAAACCAAACAGACATTGTTGCTATTATTATTATTATTATTATTATTATTATTATTATTATTTGAGACAAGGCCTCGCTCTATCACCCAGGCTGGAGTGCAGTGGCATGATCATGGCTCACAGCAGCCTTGACTTCCCAATCTCAAGTGATTCTCCTGCCTCAGCCTCCTGAGTAGTTGGATTACAGGTGTGTACCACCACACTCAGCTAATTTTTTAAAAAGTTTGTAGAGGTAGGGTCTCACTATGTTGCCCAAGATGGTCTTAAACTCCTGGGCTCAAAGGATCTGCCTGCCTCAGCCTCCCCAAATGCTGGAATTACAGGCATGAACATAGCACTAAACCTTAAAGATATATTATTAAAAAAGAAGCAAGAGAACTTTGTTACTAAATTCATTTGGAGGAAAAAGGTAGCACTAGAAGATAAATTATATGAATGCATGATTCCAATGCTCAGATATTTTAAATCTAATCTTGAGTAACCAACACAAAGAATATTATTTATTTTTCATTTTAAATTTACTGAAAGAGTATCTATTATACTGAACACACATGTTCTTCAAAATAATACAAATACCTGATAATCAACTGGAGAAATGTAGTATGGATTAGTTAGCAGAAAGGTAAGTTAGAATGTCTACTCAACTTTTTCTCTGAAATCTAGACATTTAAATATAATATTCAGAAGGATTTATTGTGACCTCTTGACTAAACAGGTTAAAAGACTGTTTATCCTATTTTTTTAAATTTTTTTTTATTTCCATAGGTTATTGAGGAGCAGGTAGTGTTTGGTTACATGAGTAAGTTCTTTAGCGGTGATTTGTGAGATTTTGGTGCACCCATCACCCAAGCGGCATACACTGCACACTATTTGTAGTGTTTTATCCCTCACCCCCTTCCCACTCTTTCCCCCGAGTCCTCACAGTCTATTGTGTCATTTTTATGCCTTTCATCCTCATAGCTTTGCTCCCACTTATGAGTGAGAACATATGATGTTTGGTTTTCTATCTTCACTTAGTATAATAGTCTCCAATCTCATCCAGGTTGTTGTGAATGCCATTAGTTCACTCCTTTTTATGGCTGAGTAGTATTCCATATATATATACTATACATAACATATATACACACCTATATATACTATATATAACATACATATACACACCTATATATACGATCTATAACATATATAAACATATATGTTATATATACGATCTATGACATATATAAACATATATGTCATATATACGATATATGACATATATAAACATATATGTTATATATACGATATATGACATGTATAAACATATGTTATATATACGATATATGACATGTATAAACATATGTTATATATACGATATATGACATGTATAAACATATATGTTTATATATACGATATATGACATGTATAAACATATATGTTTATATACGATATATGACATGTATAAACATATATGTTTATATACGATATATGACATATATAAACATATATGTTTATATACGATATATGACATATATAAACATATATGTTATATATACGATATATGACATATATAAACATATATACGATATAGAACATATATAAACATATATGTTCTATATACGATATAGAACATATATAAACATATATGTTATATATACGATATAGAACATATATAAACATATATGTTATATATACGATATAGAACATACACATGTATATATCTATATATATCACAGTTTCTTCATCCACTCATTGATTGATGGGAATTTGGGTTGGTTGCACGTTTTTGCAATTGTGAATTGTGCTGCTATAAACATGCTTGTGCAAGTATCTTTTTTGCATAATGACTTATTTTCCTCTGGGTAGATACCCAGTAGTGGGATTGCTGGAACAAATGGTAGTTCTACTTTTAGTTCTTTAAGTACTCTCTACACTGTTTTCTATAGTGGTTTTACTAGTTTACATTCCCACCAGCAGTGTAGAAGTGTTCCCTGTTCACCACATCCACGCTAACACCTATTATTTTTAGTTTTTGTTATTACAGCCATTCTTGCAGGAGTAAGGTGATACTGCACCCAAATACTTACATAAAGTGGGGAAAAGACATCCTATTCAACAAATGGTGCTGGGATAATTGGAAAGTCACATGTAGGAAAATAAAACTAGATCCTCATCTCCCACCTTATACAAAAATCAACTCAAGATGGATCAAGGACTTAAATCTAAGACCTGAAACTATAAAAATTTTAGAAGATAACATCAGAAAAACCCTTCTAGACCCGTCTAGACATTGGCTTTGGCAAGGATTTCATGACCAAGAGCCCAAAAGCAAATGCAATAAAAATAAAGATAAATAGCTGGGACTTAATTAAACTAAAGAGCTTTTGCACGGCAAAAGGAGCAGTCAACATAGTAAAAAGGCAACCCTCAGAGTGGGAGAAAATCTTCACAATCTATACATCTGACCAAGGATTAGATCTACAACAAACTCAAACAAATTATCAAGAAAAAAAATACCACCAAAAAGTGGATTAAGGACATGAATAGACAATTCTCAAAAGAAGATATACAAATGGTCAAAAGACATATGAAAAAATGCTCAGCATCAGTAATGATCAGTGAAATGCAAATCTAACCTACTTTTCACATGTTATAATGAACACTTTATTTTCATAGGGACAATTTGAGCGTGATCTTAGGCAGGAAAATAACTTTACAGAAAATATGCATGTTCTTTGCAACAAAAATCACTTTGAGACATATGTAATATGTTTCATGGTAGTATGTAAGATTACCAAAATCTTTTTTTTTTTTTTTTTTTGCTCTTGTGTCCTAGGCTGGACTATAGTGGAGTGATATTGGCTCACTGCTACCTCTGCCTCTGGGTTCAAGCAATTCTCCTGCCTCAGCCTCCCAAGTAGCTGGGATTGCAGGCATGGGTCACCTTGCCCAGCTAATTTGTGTATTTTTAGTAGAGACAGGAGTTCACCATGTTGGCCAGGCTGGTCTTGAACTCCTGACCTCAGGTGATCCCCCTGCCTCGGCCTCCAAAAGTGCTGGGATTACAGGCATGAGCCACTGCACTTGGCCTAAAAACAAAATTTAAAGTGGTAAAACATATTCTTTCTCCATGTTCATTAGAAGTAAGACCTTACTTTATTAACATATTAGTAATTAACAATAACAATATAACTTTCTATTGATGATTTGTAGATAGACATCTGGCCTAAGTTTCTGTAAATGATTAAGATTTAAAGCCAATCTAAAATCAGCGTTTAGAAATGGAAGACTGACAGAGAGCCTTCTCTTAACTCTAATTTCTGCTCTAATCCTAATTATAGATAAAAACATATACATTGATGGGCAAGACAGAAGAACTGGAAATGTTTCTGTAATAATTTTTTTTATTCTGGGAAGCAAAGCAAAATTTTTTTCACGTCTGTGGAAATGTGTAGAGTAGGATAGTGAGTGCCTATCCTACACTAAAATAATTATATTAAAATCCTTACTTGATAATTTGCAATTAAGAGGACAATAATATTTTAATACTTGAGAAATTTTTAAGCATTATGAGAAACAGTTAAAAATGAAATGAAGTGAATGGTTACATATTTTTCTCTGCATTTTTCAACTATATAGAACACTTTCTGTAAGTCTATTATTTTGATATGCCATAAAAATACATTATAAGTCAGATTGACTTACAATGAAATTTCTGGATGTGCTCTGGGATGGATCCTTATTCATTATAGCATGGCATATTGATAATTTAGCCTCACATGATACAATGGGAAATTTAGATTCAGATTTACCAGTTGTATCCAATTTGAATAACTTTAACAACTTTATATGCCAATTTGGCAATAAACATTTTATGGGGAATAAAATTATTATGTCCTAGCTAAATTTCACATAATCCTAGTTGTTATTGTTATTGTAACAGTTAAATTATTTTCGTCATAAGAATCTCCAACTATTTTTTTAAGATACTATTGCCAATAATTGCAGATTTTATGCATATATTTAATTTAATTTAATTTTAGACAAGATCTTGTCCTCTCATCCAGGCTGGATTGCGCTGGTGCGATCACAGCTCACTGCAACCTCGACCTTCTGGGCTCAAGCAATTTTCTCACCTTAGCGTCCTGAGTAGCTAGGACTACAAGTGCACACCATCATGTCTGGCTAACTTTTTAAATTTTTTTGTAGCGATGAGGTCTTGCTATGTTGCCCAGGCTTATGCATATTTTTAGAGAATCTGTTAAGAAGAGTTCTTAAAATTTAGAGAAACTTGTATATATCTACATTTGGAGCTGTACCCATATATTTAAAACGAATATTCATAATCTATTAACAATTTGTTAATCTAGGCGGAACAAACAAATAAGATTATTACATTTTCAATCATGCTCAGTGTCTCTAACCATTTGTCAGAAACATTAAAATGTAACTTGGCTAGCATAAAAGCCAAATAAAGTAGAATATTAAAGTAATTCTGTTTGGAATAATTTTTAAATTGTTTCTTCACATGGCACATTTTTACTTCATCTTGAAGGTCCAATTGAAAATTTTACTCCCCACTGATATACTGCAGTAATTATGTTCTTTTAAATTCAATGTTTACTTCTTTATACTCCCTGGTATAGTTTGAAATTTTTTTCTTATAGATTCTTTCCTGAACATATGACATTTGAAGTTTACATATTATTTTATTCATGAGTATATTTTAACTAATGAACTCTCCTTATCCTGGCAGCAAGGCAAAGCTCTAAGACTAGTTCTAGCCAATGAAATGTGATATCTGTCACTTACAGGTTGAGGAATTTAAGATCTGGTTAGGAAACTCCATGTTGTCTCTTCTCAGGTTCTAAGAGCCATGAAAATCATGAAAGCCTCATGTGAGATGATTACATCCTAGAGTGAAGGCAGCCTGGATTCCTGAGCCAATGAGTATTCAAGAACCTCCACTGACCCACATTGGATTTGCATGAGTGAGAAATAAACTTCTGAGGTTAAAGCATTGAGATTTGGGTTTTTTTCTCTTCGTGAAAGCCCATATATACATGTGTACAGCCCTAGTTTCTGACTTTCTAAAGTCCTAATTTTCTATCTGCCACACCTAGTAACTGCTTAAAAGATTTCAATAATAATGAACCATTTTTTAAAGCTTTTGTATAAAATCATTATTAGAATAAAATGTCATACTTATTTATCTGTAAACTGGATACCAAGTTTATTCACACATTTATTCATTCATTCAATGAATGTTTCTTGAGTGGTATTACATGCCAAGAACTGTCTGTCTTGGGTCCTGGTAGTACAGCAATGAATAAAAAAAGACTAAAAATAAATCTATTCATATGAATTTTAAATTCTGCTATGAGAGATGGACAATAAACCATATAATGATGCCAAATATAAAAGCTAAGGGAAAAACATAGAGCCGAGAGAACCGATGAAACAAGATTGTTTGCTTAAATTTTAGCTTGAGTAGCCAAAGAAGACTGCATTGAAAAAGTGACTTGAATGAAGATCCAAATGAAGTGAAGAAACTAACCATCAGACTGTGGGAAAAACTCCAGTGATGAAACAGAATGTGTAAACTCAGCAGCATATGCAAAGCAGGTCTAGACTATAAAAGAAACAGCAAGGAATTTGGTGACCATAGCCGTGTGAATGAGGGAAAGTGTAGGAGCTGACACATTCGGTCAGGTAATGGCTCCCAGATTATTTAGGGCCTGAAGACCATTTTAAGACTGGCTTTTATTCTGAGATGAAAATTCGTTGGAGAATTTTGGCAGGGGAGTGACATGATATGGATTAGATTTTAAAAGGACTACTGTGGTGCTAAATGAGAATCTACTAAAGGATGATATCACTGAAACAGGAAGACTTGTAGAAGTCTAACTGACACAATACTGGCAAGTGATACTGGTGGTTTGAACTAAGTTAACAGTGATGAAGTTGAGATGTGATAAAATTCTAAACATTTTTGGAATTCAGGACCACAGGATTTGTTGTCAGACTAGATATGGAGTTGAGAGAAAGATTTGTCAAGAATGACAACAAGATTTTTAACTGGAAGAGTGTAGTTGCCATTAACTAAGATGGGAAGACAGCAGGAGGCACAGTTGTAGGAGACTATCATAGATGAGTTTTAAATGTGTTAAGCTTGAGGTATAATTAAACAACTAAGTAAAGATGTCAAGGTTCTTGAAAATATGAGCTTATCATTCCTGGGGAATCCAGGTAAAAGGTATAAATTTACAAGTTGTCAGTATAAATATATGTTATCAGAAGCCGTAAAACAGATGACATTATCAGTATAATGACTGAATAGAGGAGGAGTTCAAGGACTGAGCCCCAGAACATTCCAAAATTTAGAAATCAGAGATGAAGACTTTGACGGGGAGTGGACAAAAAGGTAGGAGGAAATCCACATGGGTGTGATGTTTTGGAAGCTATATTTAAAAACCAAATTTGAGGAGAGAATAATTAACTATGTCAATTATTGTTGGCTGATAAAATAGGGTGAAGTCTTAGGAGTGACTATAGGGTTTAGTAAAATGAAGGTCATTGCTTGTGATGGTTAATAGTGTCAACTTGACTGGATTAAAGGATAAAGCATTGATCCTGGGTGTGTCTGTGAGGGTGTTGCCAAAGAGACTGACATTTGAGTTAGTAGGCTGGAAAAGGCAGACCCACCCTTCCTTAATCTGGGTGGGCACAATCTAATCACCTGTCAGTGTGGCTAGAATATAAGCAGGCAGAAAAATGTAAAAAGAGAGACTGGCTTAGCCTCCCAGCCTACATCATCCTCCTGTGCTGGATGCTTCCTGCCCTCGAACATAGGACTCCAAGTTCTTCAGTTTTGGAACTAGGACTGGCACTCCTAGCTCCTCAGCCTGCAGATGGCCTATTGTGGGACCTTGTGATAGTGTGAGTTAATACTTAATAGACTCCCCTATATATATTCCATTAGTTCTGTTCCTCCAGAGAACCTTGACTAATACATTGCTGAAGTTGATAATGGCTTCTTTGCAGTGGTGGTGGTAGAAATTAACTTAGTGGATTTAAGAGAGAATAGGAAGAAATAAAATGAAACAAAACAAAACAAAAAAAACAGTACTGCTATGCATAGATTCCTTCAAAGAGTTTTGTCATAAAACCAGAGGCAAGAAATGGAGAAAGGTGCTTGCTCAGAAGAGACAGACCAGGGCTAAATTAGGATTAGTTCTCAACTAGTACGGAAAAAGGGATATAATCCCATTAGTCCTGATATTCCAAAGGCAGTAATAGCAAGGCTGTGGCTGCCAAGGGGAGAAGAGAGTGGGAGTGGGAAGTAGAGTGTTTGAGTCCCGCAGAGGAGAAAGCAGAGGGCCAGTTTTCTAACTCTCACTGATGGTGGTATATGTACAGGGGATGTGCTCCAAGACCATAGTCTCCCTGTTGATTTGGTTGTTACAGGTCTAGGTACTTTAACAAACAAATTCAGCAAGGCTGATTCACTCAGTAGAGTGGAAGACCAGAATGAAGTAAATGTTATTTCTTTTTCTAAACTGTGTAAACTATCAAATTTGTCTGAGCTGTCTTCCTTAGATTACATTTCTCATGTATGTCTTTCTATACTCAACAGTGAAAATTCTGCTAACCAGATAATCAGAGCAAGACCAAATGAGACCAGCCGCTCTCTGGAAATGACTTTTTGATGAAGTATAAAAGTAGAAAAGCAGAAGTAATTTTCAAACACAAGACACGCGGGGAGGTGCTAGGTGATATCATCTTTACTATATGTCTCTCACTTTTAAATTAATATTTTTACTTTCTTCTTGTTTCTAGTCTGCAACAATCTTATTTTCTCTGCTCTAGTTTAATTTCTATTCCAGTGCTCTATTCATTATTTATTTTCCTCTGTAATAATTCTGACATTCATCTAATTCTGAAGATATACCTCCACTTAAAATAATGCATTACCAAGCACTGCTTATTTTTACTTTATTTTATTTCAGTTTTCTTTTACATATAGTACAATTTACTCTTTTTAATGTATAATTGTATGTGTTTTGACCATTACATAGAAACATGCAAACACCACCACAATCAATATATAGAATAGTTTCATTATTTCTAAAGATTACCTCATGCTGCCCTTTATATCAAACCTCTTCTTCCACCTCTAGCCCCTGGCAACCGCCGATCTGTTCTATGTCCCTATAGCTTTGACTTTTCTAGAATGGAAATCGAATCAGAATGTCATTGGTCTTTATTCATGACAGAAATTACATTCCCTCAATTATTCAAGGCAGATATTTGAGAATCATCTGAAATAATTCATTCTTCAGACTCCACATCTAATCAATTTATGTCCTCCTTAATATTTTCAGAATACCTTCTTCTCTTTCAATGAGCTAGAAGAAGTAAGAAAAGGAAGTTATGTGAATTTCATGTTTAATCAGAATGGTTTTGATAGTAACTTATCTTCAGTTTTAATTGAGATTTCTTCCTAGAAAGTAGCCTTTATTAATCTGTTTTTAGGTTTATGTTGGTGTTACGAGGAAAAAGTTGAGATGGTTCAGGACAGATAATTTTAAATGTATGCTGTAGCTTTCACTGGGCAAAGTGCACAAAACAAATAATTTGATGATGTAAAAATATTTTCTTGGGATCAATAGAGATCTTGACCACAGAGAATTCAACAAATTCAGAAAAACAGAAATCATACCAACCACACTCTCGAACCACAGCACAATAAAAATAGAAATCAAGATCTCAAAAAAAGTATAGTTACATGGAAATTAAACAATCTGCTACTGAATGACTTTTGGTTTAACAAATTAAGACAAAATCAAGAAATTCTTTGAAACTAATGAAAACAAAGATACAAAATACAAGACTTTCTGGGACACAGGTAAAGGAATGTTAAGTGGAAAGTTTATAGTGCTAAACACTCACATCAAAAAGTTAGAAAGATCTCGAATTAACAACCTAACATCATTCTTAGGGGAACTAGAAAAACAAGAGTATATCAACCTCAAAGCTAGCAGAAAAAAAGACATAACCAAAATCAGAGCTGAACTGAACAAAATTGAGATGTGAGAAACCATACAAAAGATCAACACAATCGAAAGATTGTTCTTTGAAAGAATGAAGATGATTGACAGAGTACTATCTAAATTAATACACACAAAAAAGAGAGAAGACTGAAGTAAACACAATCAGAAAGGACAAAGCGGACATTGCCATTGACCCTGCAGAAATACAAACAACCCTCAGAGACTATTATGAACACCCCTATGCACACAAACTAAAAAACCTAGAAGAAATGGATAAATTTCTGGAAACAGACAACCTCCAAAGATTGAATAAGGCAGAAATTGAAACCTTGAACATACCAAATGACAAGTAGTAATTAATTTAGTTATTAAAAAACCTCCCAACCACAAAAGGCCAGGACCAGATGGATTCACAGCCCAATTTTACCAGATGTACCAAGAAGAGCTGGTAGCAATCCTTCTGAAACTATTTTAGAAAACTAAGGAGGAGGGACTCCTCCCTAACTCATTCTATGAGGCCAGCATCATTCTGATACCAAAACCTGGCAAAAATACAAAAAAAAAAGAGGACTTTAGGCCACTATCCCCGATGAACTTAAATGCAAAATCCTCAACAAAATGCTAGCAAACTGAATCTAGCAGCACATCAAAAAGCTATCCACAATGATCAAGTAGGGTTTATTCTTGGGATGGTAGGTTAGTTTAATCTGCACAAATCAATAAATGTGATTCATCACATAAACAGAAATAAAGACAAAAACCATATGATCATCTCAATACATGCAGAAAAGGCTTTCAATAAAATTCAACATTCCTTAATGTTAAAAACCCTCAACAAATTAAATATCATAGGAACATATCTCAAAATAGTAATAGCCACATCTATGACAAACCCACATCTATGACAAACCCACAGCCAACACTATATTGAATGGGCAAAAGCTGGAAACATTCCCCTTCAGAAATGGACCATGACAAGGATGTCTGCCCTTACCATTCCTTTTCAAAGTAATACTGGAAGCCCTAGCCAGAGCAACCAGGCAAGAAAATGAAATCTAAGGCACCCGAATTGAAAGAGAGAATGTCAAACGATCTCACTTCACAGATAATATGATTCTGTACCTAGAAAACCCCATAGTCTCTGACCAATGTCTCCTGGATCTGATAAACAACTTCAGCAAAATTTTAGGATACAAAATCAGTGTAAAAAAATCAGCAGCATTCTTATACACCAATAATGTTGAAGCTGAGAGCCAAATCAAGAGTGCAGTCTCATGAACAATAGCCATAAAAAGAATGAAATACCTAGGAATATAACTAATCAGGAAGGTGATGGATCTCTACAAAGAGAATTACAAAGTACCATAGAAAGAAATCAGAGATGACACAAACAAATGGAAAAACATTCCATGCTCATGGATAAGAAGAACAACTATTGTTAAAATGGCCATACTACCCAAAGCAATCTACATATTTAATGCTATTCCTATCAAGCTACCAACACAATTTCTCACAGAACTAGAAAAAGCTACTCTGAAATTCATAGGAAACCAAAAAAGATCTAGAATAACCAGAGCAATCCTAAACAAAAAGAACAAAACTGGAAGTATCACACTACCCAACTTCAAAGTATATTCTAAGACTACAGTAACCAAAACAGAATGGTACTGTTACAAAAACAGACACCAAGACCAATGGAACAGGTTAGAGAACCAAGAAGTAAATCTGTGTACTTGCAACTATCTGATCTCCAACAAAGTCAACAATAACAAGCAATGCGTAAATGACTCCCTGGTCAATAAATGGTTGCTGGGATAACTGGCTAGCCATAGGCAGAAGATGGAAATTGGACCCCTACCTTTCACCATATACAAAAAGATGGTGATTAAAGACTTAAATGTAGAACCTACAAGTTTAAAAACTCTGGAAGAAAATCCAGGAAATGCCATTATGGACATAGCCCTGGCAAACATTTCGTGACAAAGACTCCAAAAGCAATTGTAAACAAAACAGAAACAAAGATTGACAAGTGGGACTTAAACTAAAGACCTTCTGCACAACAAAAGTATCTATCAACAGAGTAAACACCTACAGAATGGGAGAAAATATTTACAAATTAGACATCAGACAAAAGTCTAGTATCAAAATTTATATGTAATTTATACAAATTAACAGACAAAACCGAAACAACCCCATTAAAAAATGGGCAAAGGATGTGAACAGATACTTTTCAAAAGAAGACATACACATGGCCAAAAGCATATAAAAAATGCTCAGTATCACTAATCATTAGAGAAATGCAAATCAAAACCACAGTATGATACCATCTCACACCAGTCAGAATGGCTGTTTTTAAAGAGTCAAAAAGTAACAGATGCTGGTGAGGTTGTGGAGAAAAGGGAATGCTTACATAATGCTGATGGGAATGTAAATTAGTTCAGCTGCTGTGGAAATCAGTTTGGAAATTTCTCAAAGAACTTAAACAGAACTACCATTAGACACAACAATCCCATTACTGAATATATAACCAAAGGAAAATAAATCATTCTACCATAAAGCTACGTAGACCCATATGTTCATTGTAGCACTATTCGTAATAGCAAAAACATGGAGTCAATCTAGGTGCCCATCAATGGTGGACTGGATAAAGAAAATGTGGTACATATATACCATGAAATACTACACCACCATTAAAAAAGAATGAAATCATATCTTTTGCAGCTAGAGGCCATTATCCTAAGAGAGTTAACATAGGAACAGAAAACCAAATACTGCATTGCTCTCACTTATAAGTGGGAGCTAAACATGGTACACATATGGACCCTAAGAAGGTAACAACAGACAACTGGGCCTACATGAGGGTGAAGGGTAGGAGGAGGGTGGGTATTGAGAAACTATCCATATGCTCATTACCTGGTTGGTGACATAATCTGTACACCAAACTCCTGTAACATGCAACTTACATGGGTAACAAACCTGCACATGTACCTTAAATACATGTGCTTAAAATAAAGGTTGAAAAAAACCAAACAAAAGAAAACAAACAAAACAAGTCATGTGACCTGGAGGATCTCTCATTCTAAGTCCATTTACAGGAAATGTCAAAATTTTCAGATTTTTTTTTTTTTAAAGAACAGAGTATTGGTAAAATTGGAAATGAAAATAAATTTTAGTAATTAAGCCCATTAAAATTTAAAATCAAAAGATTACTTTTTTCTGCTTCCTCACCATTTATTTAATGCTGTGCTATAACTAGACGACTCAGCATTTTCTTTATGACATGCTATTCTATATTTTTCCTCTTGATTCTCCTTCTGAGGAACAAAATTGAGTTAGCTCAGGTAGCTATATTTAACAATATTTAAAGTACATTTTATCTTTAAGCTTTATATATGTAAATATATATATTAAGATTAATTGAATCTGAATTCTGTATTGAGAATTGCTTAGAGTTTGCTATAATATTTATATATGATGGATGACACTGTATAAATTCCTTATTAAGGTACTGATGATAACCCTTAACAATGTGGCTAAACTGTGTGCTACAGCCCAGATTGCTTTATTCCACACGTTTTGGAAAATGTTATGTAGTGTGAATTTTACTGTGAGTAAAATAAATGCCTCTTGATCTTAATTTTGAGCTTTTTTCTTTAATATAATGAATATGTGAACACCTTAATCCTGAAGAGAATGGAAATTTATCAGGTAAAAGGAACTTAATAGAAAAAACAAAAACAAACAAAGAAATATAGGAACAACACATATAAGCACATACAGAATGTTTTTATATCTGATTAAGTTCTCACATTTCTCATCAAATTATAGTAAATATTGGGACTATGTTGGCAAGTAAATTGCTAAACTTAGAGGATAAAGTCTTTTTATTGTATGATGGATTCAAAAGGAATGAAGATGATTCGTGTTACAGCAACTAATAAAGAAGTTGTCAGGTGTAGTGGCTTAGGGGTAAGGACGATTGGGTAGGTCTTGAAGGTATGTGTCCTTTAGAATGCCCACAAATCCATAATATTCAAAGACCTATCCATGCTACCAATTTTCTTTGAGTCAGGGCCTTATTTTTGTTGGTGAGCAAATGCAAATGCAAAGACTGTCTCTTTGCTTTAAGCTTTTCCTGTTGGAATGCTCCGTTCTATTTCAGACTTGAACATAGTGAACTCTAAGAGTTAAGCTGCCTGTCTCAATCTGTACTTATTCCTGAGTGTTTTCACAGAGTATTTCTCAGTCACCAACATTAATATGATTTGGGTATCTTTAGAAGCACCGTCTTGCACCATACAACAATATTTTGATCAACAATGGACAGTATATATGATGGTGCTCCCATAAGATTATAAGAGAGTTGAAAAATTCATATCATTTAGTGACATCATAGCCATTGTAACATCATAGGACAACTAGTTAAAAAATAAATTTGATGTACCCTAAGTGTACAGGGTTTATAAAGTCTACAGTAAGGTATAGTAATGTCCTAGGCCTCCACATTCGCTCACCACTCACTCACTGACTCTCCCAAAGCAACTTTCAGTCCTGCAAACTTCATTCATGGTAAATGCCCTTTACCAGTACCATATTTTTACTGTATCTTTTCTGGGTGTAGATATGTTTAGATACACAAATGCTTACTGCTATGTTACAATTGTCTGCAGCACTCAGTACCATAACATGCTATATAGATTTGTAACCTATGAGTAATAGGCTATGACATCTAGGTTTGTGTAAGTGTATTCTGTGTGTGCAATGACAAAATCACCTAACAATGCATTTCTGAGAATGTATCTGAAGTGACACATGACTGTGTTGTCTGTTCTGACCACATGCCTCCATTCCATCATATATGGATTTCTATTCTCTGATATGAAAGTAGTTTATTTATTAACTAAGTAAAACATATTGTCTTACATGTCTTTCATTTTTTTTTAGTATATGTTAATTCAAAAATTGAATTAATTAACTTTTGGAATGAGATTTACCCTGAGTAATGCAAAAATTTATAGTAGAATAATTTCTTTACTACATTGTCCAATATACACTTTCTATCAACCATTCTACATTCTCAAATATAGTAAACCACAAAAAAATTATTCCTGGTGAATTAAGGACCTTCATTGCTATTTTCGTGGTTCAAATTTTGGTTCTGCTACCAGCTTGTCAATTATTGATGTTCCTAGTTCTGATTTTCTTCATTTTTAGATGGTAGGGTTGAATTAGCTTAGTTGATTTCACAATTTATAACAGATTTCTTTCTGCGAATAAAAATGCACACTGAAGTCAAACGTATAAAGTAAATCAGATCTTCTCTGACTAAAGTGTTGAGAAGGGGATGAGAAACTCAAAACCCCTGAAAGGAGCCCCTGAAAAAAGTCCATTTTGAAAACCACTGTTCTGCATGATCTGGAGCATTACTTGAACTTCTAACTTCACATGAGTCCAAGTTGTATGGAGATTATGTGAGGATTTAATTCAGACAATGCATCAAAATCTGTTACAAGGAGATAGGAATAATAGGAAAACAAAATCATTAAAGAGAGTTTTAAATTTAGATTTTTATTTTAGGTGAATGTTAGATTTGAGTCACCATTTACTTAGGGATCAAAACCAAGCAACTCATTGCAGCCTCAGCTGCTGGAGTCTTTGAGCCTGTAACTATAGATAGCCTAGGTGTTATGAGAAAAGATAATCAGAGAGAAGAGTGAGGGGCTGGATAGCAGGATCAAGTTGTGAGTACTGACTGCCTGCCCTCATCCAACTCTGTCCTTCTCATGCCAGCTAGTATGAACAGCAGTTTCTCCTTTAATTGAACCATTTACTTTCCCATCAAGTATTAAACTTACTTATTTCCGTTCTGTTCATCACTCATCGAAGGCCTACTGAGAGGTGACAGCATGCTGGCAGTCCTCACGGCCCTCACTCACTCTTGGCACCTCCTCTGCCTGGGCTCCCACTTTGGTGGCACTTGAGGAGCCCTTCAGCCCACCTTTCTGGGCTGGCCAAGGCGGGAGCCGGCTCCCTCAGCTTGCAGGGCGTGTGGAGGGAGAGGCGCGAGCGGGAACCCGGGCTGCGCGCGCGTCGCTTGCGGGCAGGCTGGAGTTCCAGGTGGGCGTGGGCTTGGCGGGCTCCTCACTCAGAGCAGCCTGCCGGCCCTGCCGGCCTGGGCAATGAGGGGCTTAGCACCCAGGCCAGCGGCTGCGGAGGGTGTACTGGGTCCCCCAGCAGTGCCAGCCCACCGGCGCTGCGCTCGATTTCTCACCGGGCCTTAGCTGCCTTCCCACGAGGCAGGGCTCAGGACCTGCAGTCCGCCATGCCTGAGCCTCCCACCCCCTCCATGGGCTCCTATGCGGCCTGAGCCTCCCTGACGAGCGCCACCCCCTGCTCCACAGCGCCCAGTCCCATCGACCACCCGAGGGCTGAGAAGTGCGAGCACAACTGGCAGGCAGCTCCACTGCAGCCCCGGTGCGGGATCCACTGGGTGAAGCCAGCTAGGCTCCTGAGTCTGGTGGAGATGTGGAGAACCTTTATATCTACTCAGGGATTGTAAACACACCAATCAGCACCCTGTGTCTAGCTCAGGTTCTGTGAATGCACCAATCCACGCTCTGTATCTAGCTGCTCTGGTGGGGCCTTGGAGAACCTTTGTGTCTAGCTCAAGGATTGTAAATGCACCAATCAGCACCCTGTCAAAACAGACCACCCAGCTCTACAAATCAGCAGAACGTGGGTGGGGCCAGATAGGAGAATAAAAGCAGGCTGCCCGAGCCAGCAGTGGCAACCCACTCAGGTTCCTTTGCACACTGTGGAAGCTTTGTTCTTTCGCTCTTTGCAATAAATCTTGCTACTGCTCACTCTTTGGGTTCACACTGCTTTTATGAGCTGTAACACTCACCGTGAAGGTCTGCAGCTTCACTCCTGAAGCCAGCGAGACCACGAGCCCACGGGGAGGAACGAACAACTCCAGACGTGCCGCCTTAAGGGCTGTAACACTCACTGCGAAGGTCTGCAGCTTCATTCCTGAGCCAGCAAGACCACGAACCCACCAGAAGGACGAAACTCTGAGCACATCCAAACATCAGAAGGAACAAACTCCGGACACGCTGCCTTTAGAAATGTAACACTCAGCGCGAGGGTCCACGGCTTTATTCTTGAAGTCAGTGAGACCAAGAACCCACCAATTCCTGACACACTACTTTGTGGCAATCACTCTAGTAGGTGCTAGAGGTACAACGATAAATTCCAGATATACTTAAATCTTTCAAACAGGTGATTTCAAGGGCAGTTTACAGAAATTGCAGTTGATGGAGCCAAGAAGAATTAAAAATTAGTGCATGACTTTTTTTGTTAAAATATTGGTTTAAGAAAAGAAGGTGAAAAAAAGATCTGAGAAAAAAAGATACGTGAATATGTTTGTTTTCAGGTAGTGCAACTGAGTTATACTGTGTTCTAATCTCTGAGACCTTAATTCTTGTATTTGTTTTATAGAGAATTGAGTTCCCTCTCTCACATCTATTATATTAGGAAATAAATGAGAGATGAATGGGCCAGATAGGAAGTAAAGAGGAGGTAGCAAGTGTGTATATGAAAGGTTAATGGGAAAGCAGATAGAAGATTAAGTTGGAATTGAGAGGAAGTGTTAGTGGAGGACTGAGAGAGAAATTGAATGGGACTAATACATGTTAAGAAAAAAAGAAAAGAAAGTCACAGAGAGCAACCGGAACAGAACAGAAACATAAGTACATATTTAAGAAATTTTCCAAGGAGACATC
This sequence comes from Symphalangus syndactylus, assembly GCF_028878055.3. Taxonomy (NCBI): domain Eukaryota; kingdom Metazoa; phylum Chordata; class Mammalia; order Primates; family Hylobatidae; genus Symphalangus; species Symphalangus syndactylus. Next base: position 75,557,945 of record NC_072429.2, read on the forward strand.
TTTAATCAATTTTTGTTTCTATTTCATTTTAAGTGCTACTGAAATTTTAGGTTTCAAATTTTCAATTCAGATACAATGTTACTGCAATCATTGAGGAAGTATAATTTTGAGGAGAGCTGAAAAACAAAATAGCTCTAGGTAATGGTGCTATTTCATTGTAGAATGCAGCATGCATATAACTGATGAAATAGTATTTAAATACATACAAGACTATATTAATGATTTATGTAATATTTATATAATATAAATTATATTTAAATATTACTCAATGAAAAGCCTGTAATAAAAACTTTTCTGTGCCTTTGCTGATACCATGTGCTAACAATGTACCGTTGATCTCAAAAGACAAAATTCAGTGCTGTGAGTGATTTGGTAATATAAAAGCTTATTTCTAGTTCCAGTTTATGCAATAGCTGTAGTTAAAGGCTAGGCACCTGTACACTCTTAAAGTATAAAATCGAGACTGTTCTAAATTTTAAATAATGAAGTATAAACTAGATCTTCCACCCTTGGAAATGTATACAAGTGGACTCCCTCTTAATTTCAGCCAGTAATTCACATGAAGAAAATGTAGCTGACTTCATTGTATTACACCTTTCAAGGTGTGAGGTAATTTTGATGGATGAATATGACAGTTGACTGGCAAGTTGGTCTGCATCAGTGCATCTGCAGCACAACACAGGGAACAAAACGCTGTTGAGTGAAGGAGCCAGTGATTTGGTACTCCTGGCAGTCATTTTTCTGTAGCAGAGTCCATGGCATCCTGCCTTTGGACTGCATAATGTGATCCACTAACATACAGTTCTCTTGCCTAATTTCAAATTCATTGTACAGAAATTTTGGTTCAAACATTGAGTCCAGCTCTCAAAGCGGTAATCTTGGGCAAGTTACTAAATCCCCTTTTACCTCAGTGTCCATATCTGTAAAATTAGGGTAATAATTATAAAAATGTCATAGAGTTGTTATGAATATTACATAAATGAATGCATATAAAGTACTCAGAACAGTGCCTGACACATAGTAAGTGCCAAATAAGAGTTAGCTAGACTATAAACTTCATAAAATGTTTTTTTCTCTCATCTAGTTTACTGCTTTATCTCAAACACCTACTACATAATAGGTGCTTAATAATATCTGTTGACTGAATGAACAAGTTTAATGTCTTAAATACCCTTTCAAAAATGAGATCATGAAATGCAGAAAATACTATTCTGGCTGATCTACTTACCATTTCTATACATTAGTAGAAATTAATAACATTTATTAATTTTGTATGAAATTCTGTCATGCCTGTTAGTAAATCAGGACTTATTGTTTCTTGAAAATTGATAAAACACAATTTCTGAACCTGTATAAATTAAGAGTTGGCTGGTTGGAGGCAGTTAGTATAATGTCTAAGAGAACTTGGAATCTCAGATTCACCATTTACCATCTGTGTGATTTTGGTCATTAGTTACTCTCTCATATGTTATCCCTCACACCTAATCTCTCAGTAGTAGTCATACTTATTATCTTAGAGGGTTCTTTTTGAAAATAAAATGAGATAATTTACATCTAATGCTTGGAAGGGTGTGTAGTATATAGTAATCCCTAAAAAATTGGTTTACAAACATAGTATTAATTCATTTATTAATGCGATCAACAAATTTTTGTTGAAATACTTGTCATATCAGATATACAAAAACAAGTAAGATTGGGTTCCTATTTTCAGGAACTTCCACTGTAGTAATGCAGGAAAACAAGTAAAAAGGCAATTACAAAATAGTGAAAGTAGTCGTATAGAGAGACAACAGGGAATTTTAGGAGCACAGATATGGAACTTGAATCAATGCTGAATAGGCAGAGAAGGTCAAGAAAGGATTCCTAAAAGAACGCCTGTCTGAGCTGAGTTTTGAAGTAAGAGTAGGTTTAGATGCAGATGGAGAAAGCTATAGCAGCTCACAGCATAGAGAAGAGAGAATGCATGAATAGTCTCAGCAATTTGTACAGTACTCAATATAGCTGGGAGAATAAAAGTATGCTGCTTACATTTTCTATTAAGAATAATAAGCCGGGCTCAGTTACTCAAGCTTGTAAGCTCAGCACTTTGGGAGGCTGAGGTGGGTGGATCATCTGAGGTCAGGAGTTCAAGACCAGCCTGGCCAATATGGTGAAATCCTGTTTCTACTAAAAACACAAAAAATTAGCCAGGCATGGTGGCAGACTCCTGTAATCCCAGCTACTCGGGGGGCTAAGGCACGAGAATCGCTTGAACCCAGGAGGCGGAGCCAAGACTGTGCCATTGCACTCCAGCCTAAGCAACAGAGTGAGGGTCCCTCTCAAAAAAAAAAAAAATAGTAATAATAATAATGAAAATAATAATAATGGGCATAGCTCTTTAGAGGTTATAGGGTTATATTTATATATTTTTTGAATCTTCACCCCAAACTCTAAGATAAAAGCTGGTATTATTTTCTGTATTTTGTATTTGAGGACACAATATCTGATTTTAAAGACAGTCTTGTGGTCATATACCCATTGTTGGAAGAGAAGATTGAGTCTTGGTTCTTCTTGTGTTTAGCTTCTGGTAAAGTCTGAGCCAGGGCAGAAACAGAAAGTTAGGTAACTTTCGCCTGATTTTGCTTCTCCGGGTAATGGTGCGTAGCAAATTATTATTTTGTATATATTATTTTGGCATTAACTACAAGACTTGCTTTATCATTTTCAGCTACATTTAAAATGGTTCTGTTAATGAGTGCCACTTTAAAAATTCTGTCTGATATAGGGTTAAACATATTGTGTCTGGTACATACTGTTCAATGAGTTTGTTGAGTGAATGAGTGATTGAATGACTTCATAGCTATTTGGATACTTGTTAGTAGGGTTATTCCAGATACGTTTTTGCAGATACAATATAAATGTTTTCTTAATTACATTCACATACAAATGACTTGACTGACAACATATTTTGAAATTTCAGTATTTTATTAATTTTGCATCATCACAAGACATTTTTATTAATTAATTTTTTTCACTTGGCCAAGGGGTATTTACCATAGACCTACTATGTAGTAGGCATTGTGCCAGGTACAACATATGTCATCTGAACTAATTATCACAACAACCCCATAGGAATATTCTACTATTTTCTGCTCTTTTTTTCAGAAAAGGAAACTCTCAGAGAAAAATAAAAAGGTCACTAGAGCTAACAAATGGGAGAACTGGGATGTTAAGCCAAGATCTGTCTGCCTCCAGAGCCCAGGTGCAATTCAGTTTTTGTATATCATAGCAAATCATTAAATTTGCATCTGTTGATTTTGTAAGGTTTTGCCTAAGTTATACACATTTTCCATGTGAAATATGCTAACTAGAGTGAAATAGTCCATTTCCTAAAATATGGTATTGAGCATTAACTTCTTTTTGTTTTAGTATACTCTGTTCTCTTCAGTTTTTTGATATTTTATAACTGTTCATGTGTTTTCTTAGATGTCTGTATAAAACGTTCTTCTGTAGTATCATTCATCGGAATCCATTTCAAAAAACTTAATATTTCAGTTTTTGATTGCTTATATTTATAAATACTAATAATTTGCATTTCTTTAGTTAGAGATTAAAATAATGAGTAAGATTTGCTTTTCTTTAATAAGGTCAGCTTTTCCCCTATTAAATACAAAATTTTTAATCCAAAATAATGACTTATTCCATTGTTATATTGCTATCAATGAACATCATTTTATTTTTGGTGTTAGTCTGAATGAAAAAAGTCAAACAGTATATAAGCATGTGTCTTAGCATTTGAGGGTGGCAATAATTCTTAAATAGGTTGAAAATGTCATCTCTGTTTTTTGTTTAGCAGGACTAAGACATAAACTTCCTTTAGGTCAAGGCAAAAGCTTTGGAATAAGGGTTAAAACTCAAGCATTACTTTCTGTTTTACAACACTGGCCTAGGTTTCTGTTCTGTTTATAGAGTGTCACTTTTTATTTATATATCAATCAAATGGAGAACATCTATAATTATAATTGTTGTTCTTTTCGTATAACTCATGAAGATACAAGAGTTTGCTTATTTTTCACTTCTTCTCCAATTATGATATTCAGAGAAGTACATTATGGCTTTGTGTATCTTCTAAATACCTGAAAGTCATTTAGAAGACTTCTGTGCGTACTTTCATTGTATATACATCCCTGTTTATGATTGGAGGATGAGTAGAACTCTGATTATTTTCTATCCAGGCTGAACAAGTATGAGGCTTTGTTTAATACTCCTGATGCTTTAATGGCCCATTTGAGATCTTGAACACTGAGGGGAAATATGTACCTTTCTGTAAAGCCTGTGTGATTCTTATACTGCACATAGCATAGAGAGCAAAAAGCATGGAAGATCTCTTGTTTAACAGGAAGAAATGGGTGGCCGTATAATGCCAGTTGCATATTTTACTGAACTGTTACAGAGAAGAGGAAATTAGCCAGTCAGAATAGATATGTCTCTGTAGCCTTGTATCCGCATTCTAATAGCCACAGAGTTTGTCTTAGTCTGAATGGAGCTCTAAGTTATTAATTGTTTTAATGATTTCATTGATTTCTGTTAATCTAGGTAATGTGCCTTACTAAACGCGGTAGTTTATTTTGCTTTTCAATTAACCTTTTACTTTTGTTATATCATTTTTTATTAAAAACAAAGGTTTTATCTATATTTTAATGATATGCCTATCTTAGTGCATTATGAATTATATTTGGCTATCTGTACAGCAGTTTTCATGAATACTTCAGAGTAATGGCATCCATAATGGCTTAGTATTTTTATTACAAGTTATCATTGATACAACGGATTTAAAAAATACATTTGAATAAATGCTAGAATTCTTTATGTATAACCAACAACTTTTTAAAGTTTTTGAAGAACATAACTATTTTAAAAAATGTGTTAACCTATGCTTTAATTCCTGAAGTTTAGGAATAGTGCTATCGTTTTGACTTAATTACAAGTTGTTTTAATTTTTAAATTAATGGATGCAAAAACATGTTGAAATGCTCTGAAAAGTTAAAAGTGATTGGAGTAGCATATTCCAAAAGAAAAGATGCAGTATGTACACCCTTATATTTCAGTAGCTTACTCATATAGACTACTTAATATTAAAATACGTTCTCCCTAAGTAAGGTCTTAACTTACTTTGAAAGATATAAAATTATCTGTGTGTTCACACACACAAAGAAACATTAGTGAAATGGTCCTACAGAATGCTGAAATATGTTCTCTTCTTTTCATTTCTGGAGAGTCACATTCACATACAACTTTTATACCAATTAAAAACTGTTAATGGCAAAACATTGTAATTGATTAGTCTTTGTATGTTTACAGCTTACTTTAATTGCTGAAAAACGCCATTTGTCAGCTTCATGTTCTATTGACAATGCTATTGATTTATCTGAATTTGGCTTTGTCTTGTCTCTCGTACATAAAATTCACATATGCAGTTCAAATGGGAAATGACTGTATTGATTTCCTTAACTTGAGCCCAAATGCTAAAGATTTTTGGATAAGCTTTCTCATTACTTAAGCCAAAATCAATAAGAAAGAGCATCTTTTAATGAAAGAGCAGTTTGAGCAACGTACTTCAGAAATAGGGTCCTGTTCATTCTTTGCTTTACGAATCGATCTCCTAGGTTCCTTAAGTTAGGTCCAATTGGTTGACATTGTGGTTTGTCTTTGTGTGTAAACTTGCAGCTTGAGAAAAGAGATGAGCTTCAGAGACATTGGAAAAGAACTCTGCCTGAGAAAGAAGATCGTCCACCAGCAGGTATAAAATCTAATGTTGGAATGCAACACAGCTAACAAATATACCAATAAATTCTTACATCTCTCAAGTTCATGCTTATATAAATTTTATGACTGCACAATGTTTTATAATTCCTTAACTGGCTTATCTTTTTAATAACTCTATATTAAATATATGCATATGATGTACATTTACACAAATATTAATTCAATATTCACTTTTATTTTAAGAAAACTTCTATTTTTTACAGTTTATGTTTACTTTATGTAATGCACAATAATTTGCTGAAATATCAGGTTGTTTTTCAAATAAATTGTTTAAGTGTTCTTTTGTCTTCATTTTTTAAGTGTCAAATTTCCTATCAACTGTAGGAAGACAAGCATAGACAGTGAGCTACAGAAAAAAGTATCTGTTCTGAGGAACAACAGAATGAACTGAATAGATAAAACAAGTTATATGGACAAGTCAGACGTCAGGTACTGTACTATTATATCATTAACTTCTGTGAACTACATAAATTAAGCTGATCATGCCTTCACTTAATTAACTGACAATGACCTATTGATGTATAGGCTGAGTTAGCCAGAGACCCCTTGCTGCACTGTACTTAATTTATTGGTTTTCAATTAGTTCTTCTCTTGCCTGTGATTGTTGTGGGAAAAAAAAGTCCATTTACATCTATGTCTTATAGTGTGTTTTTATGCATAGGGGGTTTATATTTAAAACTTTATTCCAAGCAGTTGTTTTCTTTGCCAACAATGCTTCAAATTTTGTGAGCAACTTTTTCTTATTGTTACATGTAATTTGGCTTCTGGGTGAAATAAATATTCAGATTAATTCTTCTTGTTAGTGTTGTGATACTATTAAATGATCATTGCAAATGATCTCATAAATTCATTTCAAGAAATATCTTGCTTTAACTAAAATTTGGAAGTTAATTTTTACTTAAATTATTGTTAGAGTATTTTTTTTGTGTGTGAAGCAGTCTCTGCGAAGAAAGTTCTTAGGTAAATGTTTAGGTTTTTGAAAATTTTCTATTGAAACTTACTGTTATTTTTTTTACATAGAAAGGTTATAGTATTAAGTATCACTCTTAATGTTTTGTGGTAAGATTAACGTATGTTAGAATACCTTCAGAGAAGATTTATCCTTTAAATTTTGAACTTTTTAATACTGATTTTGTGATGGCTGTTAGACTTACTGTGTTGTCCTCTACTACGCAGCTTTTGTAATCCACAAATCCATAGATGTTTATCAGACTTTTCTTATGTTTTCAGTGTCTTCACATTATATTACTTCATCAGACACTGATAGTCTGATTTTAGGTATTATAATTATTTTGAACTGTTTACTATTGATAGTTATTAAAATAGGCTCAGTTTAAGTATGAAAGTAAAATATAAAGAAAGTATATCACTTTGATTTGGCAAATTGTTTCATCTTTCTCAATCTCAGGTTTTCATATGAGAATGGAGTTAATAATGGGACTTGGATTCAAGACTCTATTGAGGTATCTGCCAACTCTCTTATATATGTTGCATAAATATTACATGTTTTGGAACTTCAGAAGAGATAAATATTTCTGTGAACTGGAGCCGTCAGGGATGGATTAGAGATTTAATTGCTCCTATAAGACATACATGAGTAACATTATAGTTGCTAATCCATGTTAAAATTTCATGCATAATTTAATTAATACTGTAGGAGCTTGTGGGCATATAAGGATTTAGTATTCTTATTATTTGTGAATGACTCTGAAAGCCCACTAATAGTTGTAGCAATCCACAAATTTGAGTCACATACCCTGAACACGTGTCCTAGTGTTGGGAGAGCAATTTAGCAGCCATTCTCAAAGAGGCATTGTTGTTTTCCACAGATTTTAATATTTGCAATAATTGTGATTGAGAATTTGACTGGCCTAGTTAAACTTTCAGTCATATTATTCTGAATTTTAAGAGAGAAGTTATATGCTATCACAGAATTTGTGAATTAACGGATACACAGATGACTTGGAATGTCCTTTGAAAATATCTAATGACTACTGTTCCTTGAAAAACAAATGTAAGTTTACATGGTAAAGCAGTAAGTGGTAAAATATATATGTTTTAGAAAGACTATCCAAAGCTCAATTTTAGTTTTCTTTTGTATTATCTATCTATTGGACACCAAAGTGGAGATGTTATAGATGAGCCTTTGTATGTGTGTGTGTTTGTGTGTGTGTGTTTGTGCGTGTGTGTGTTTACACATTCAGTTGAAGCGTTCAGGGGGAAAGTTTTGAATTAAAGATATGAATTTGAAAATTGTCAGCATATAGATTGTATTAAAGGCAAAAGAAGGGATGAGAGACCAAGAAGTGAATGTTGAGAACAAAGAGAAACAAGGAAAAAGCCTTGTTGGCACTCCAATTTTAAGAGATCAAGGATGTGAAAAACAAGGAAAGAATGGAACAGTGAGGTCAAAAGAAATCCAGGAGAGTAGAAAGTCTTGGAAACCAAGTGTCAAAAGTGTTGCAAGGAGAAAGGAGTAATCACCTGTTAAAAATGCTGTGGATAGTAAGATAAGAACTAAAATTCACCATTAAACTTAGCTACATAAGACATTGGCAGTCTTGACAAAAACAGTTTCAGTGTATTAATGGGTTCATGCTTATAATGATTGTAATGATCAATATAGAAGAATAAATGATCTTAGACAACTTTATGAATTTAGAATAATTGACTTTTTAAATGTATATCTGAGATGCCTGACAAGAGTCTTGAATTTATTTACACTTGCCTGAGACTATTTCCACTTTTCATGCTTGCTTATTTTAAAGTTAACATTTTTTGCTTATTGCCTAAAATAATTACTTAGAATTTGTAATTAAAGTAATGAAATAATTGTTTAGAATTTGTAATTAAATTGATGTGATAGCTATTGTTATTTTCAAGTCAGAGTACAGGATATTACTGTAATAATCTTAGGCAAATCTTCAACTATAATTTTAAAAGTGAAGTAAACTCAGAATTTACAATCTCTTGTGTGTTTCTAATCAGGTGATAAATATCATATTTATTATCAATTTTCCTATTTTATCTAATCAGAAAACATTTACTACAGCCATTTGTAAAATTCCTGTTTTCTTCATTTTAAAAATGAGTATATGTCCAGACACATATTTTCATAGAGTTCTAACATACTCTATAGATATTTATGAGAATTCTGCTGTAAACATGTAAAGTAACAATATGATATATCCAAATGGCAAAATTTTTGAAAGTTTTACATATCTTAATGATACAATTCAGTCATTTGGTATTCAATATCCTATAGTTCTAATGTGGGAAGGGACCTTAAAATTCATTTAATCTAATGTTTACATTTTATAAACTAGCAAAATTAGGTCAGATGTAAAAAATCCCTCCTGCATTTATAGGACATCTTTAAATGTGTTGATTAATATAACATCACTATATTAAAGTGCATATGGCTTGGGCACATAACTTCTCCAACAATATTGAATGTATGTAGTATATAAATATAATAATGTGTAATTTTAAAGTTTGCAGGCTTTTGGGAGGACACTGAGTAATATGTACTTGAGCAAATATTTTGGTGTAACCATTGAAATTTGAATAAACTTGCATCTTTTTTTCTAGTCTTAGAAAATTTATTCTAATACTCTCAAATACATTTCTTCTGAGTTTTAAGACCAGTGACATTTTTTTTTTTTTTTTTCTGGAGAGTCTCATTGCTTGCAATCAATTGCATTAGTTCATAGTATTCAATATGAGAGAATCTCTTACCCCATTATTTATGCATTACCTAAAGCAGCTGAATATACTTTCAATTCTATCTAATACCACTTAAGTGGAAACAATTCTGAAGGTTCTAAGGTTCTTGGTGATATTTCCTTACGTTAAAGGTTTCATTAGACATGTCTCTTTGGGTTAGCATCCCTTTACTATAGAGTATGGGCATCCTCCCACAGGAACAACCAACCAGCTTAGCAAACAGAATAATTGGTATCATTCTTTTCACACACACAAAAGTAAGTTAAAACAGGATAGAGCTTTTATCATCAATTGATTCTCAGAAGTCCTTTCTTGATATTTCAGCCCCAAGGCTTATATCAAAGTTGTTTCCTTCAATGTGAAAACTTCAAGCTTCCAATTCACCAGTCTGCAAACCCTGAGCATCAAAGCAGCCCTGCCCTGTGATCCACGGCTAAGCACTTACTTTCTTGAAGTGATGCTTAGTGCTCTGATTCAGCATTGAGATCTAAGGGTGCTGTTACAAGAAGATAAATTAGGGAACCAGACGATTACACCCTTTGGCCTCCACTGAGATTTCCTGAGCAGGAGCACTTGTCTCCAATTCCTCTTTGACCCTTTATTGTTTCCATATGGCGGCCACTGCTCAGGATTCTCGCTTGACTAACACCGTTCCTGAGAGATTGACTTGTGTAGAGCCTGACTGCTTGAGAGGGTAGTTGTTGACAGTCCATGTAAACCAAAAAGTCTACCCAACTGCATATTATCTTCTTTTTAGCTACTATTTTATTTAATGCCAGAGCCCATGTGTTTTTTTCAACTATACTGACCATTAAAATAATTTTTTTTTTTTTAAAATTATACAATAGTTTCTAATTTCAGTCTATCGGCTGTTTTTATAATTTCTTCTCCTTACTTGGAGAAATCATGATTTTAAAATAATCATCATCATTTTCGTCATCATCATTCTTTATCTTATCTAATTGATATTTAAACAAGAAAATTAAATGATATATAACTTATTAATATTACCTGGTTATCAAGTTTTCATTATTTTGTCCAAATTTCCACAGGTATCATGTGTTTTTTCCTGTACTGATGGGGTTCAAACCATGCTACTCCAAAATATGGCACCTTGGCATTTGAGGAAACAGCAGACTCAGGAAGCCTGCTTTCACTTTCTCCTTGCCTTTCTTCCCTGAAGCAATTCATAAGACCTAAATTTGAGAGGTGCCATTCCTACACCCAGAGGAAAGGAATATCCTTATCTTTGAAGACATAGGTACACGGAGAAGAATCTAAAAAGGCAAGACTAGTTACCCCCACCCCCAACCTGTTTGTTATTGTCTAATCATATTTCTTCATGACCATTCACTTTTTAAAATCAAAAATAACATAAAAAATATACAGGTTTACCTACGTTTTTAGGTTCTCATTTCCTTACGAAGGCTTCTGTGTCACATAAAACTTATATTAAATAAATTTTTATGCTTTTGTCTTGTTAATCTGTCTTTTATTATAGGGACCTCAGCCATGCATCTTGCAATGAATGAGAAAAAAATCTTTCCTCCACTATGGTTCTCATCTACGACTGTCTGATACATAGTAAATGCTCACTAAGTCACTTTCTTATTCTGCCACAGGTGATCAGACAGACATGTGATAAGGTGGAAATATTATATCTTTGTTGTTTAAGGGTATGAATTAATACCAGGGGACAGGAGGGGACCATTTCCTAGATACTTTTCCCATTGATATTCTAGTCAGGTCAGCTACCCTGCTAAAATGTCTTAAATTCCCCCTTTTTCTCTTTCTCTTGTCACTTATTTCAGGTCTTCAGCATCTATCTCTTATACTTCAGCATTCTCTCTGCCCATTGGTATCATTTTCCATTCAAACTCCTGTTACTAAATTGGCTCTAAACATGTACAGTATGCACAGACAGACGTTTGATTGTGGTACTTCTCCACTTAAAATTCTTTTATATTCCCAACTAACAATCGAATTTCCCTTAAACCAAGGGCACCAGGAAGAGGTAAAAGAGAGCTAACCAAAGTGGTGTTTTGAGCCTCTCACTGCCAATCAACTCTAACAATTCTGCTTTGCATTTTATATATTAGGCCCAGCTAAAATTACATTTAAGGAGAAAGCATTAGTCAACAATGGCCTTAATAATGCTATGTAATAAGCATCTTTCAAAGTCCGTATCTTACAGTGACAAACATTTTCTTTGTTCATAGGTTTTAGGATTTGCTGAGGTGGTTTTGTGACAGGTAGTTCAGATTTTCTTCACAAGTTTTTTGGTATGAGTGGCCTTTTGTGACTTGCTGTCCCCATGAAGCATGCAGATGTCCTAGAGACAGATAAAATACTACAAGTACATTTCAAAGTTTGCTCATATCCTATCTGTCCAAATGACATTGGCCTATGACATCACAGTCAGGAAGCATACTAAACCCATAGTGAAACCATGGCAAGGGCACAGAGGTCATGGGAGATCATGAATAAATTATACTATCTACTCCATGAAGCTTCTGCTGTTCTAAACAAAATTTTAAAACAGTTGATCTGCCAAGTAAATAGAAAACCTCAAGAGAAGAATAAAAACCTTCATGACTTCTTATTTACCTTTCAGTTTATTTCAGGACACTCACTGCTGTATCTTAGCATCTTGCAGCAAAAGAATCCTAACAGCTTCCTTTGCATAGATCTTTTCTCCTGTTTTGAATGCTCTACCTCCTCTGCCTGGGAAAATAATTCTCATCCTTGGTTACCTAGCTGATGGTTAATTGTGCTATTCCCAAATAAACATTTTGTTGCTGACATGAACAGATACTCTCAATCTTGAAATCAAATGACTCACATATAGGCTTAAATCCATTTAGTTCATCCAAGCAAAAACAAATCCCATTAAAGCAAAGTCTGTAAGGGAATGCTGCTGAGACTGTTTTTGCCCACCCCTGTTCAAGCATGTTGATTAAAATAGGCTAGATTTGTTTATCTGAGCCTTTAACATATATTTTTAAAAAGAGGTATAGCATACAAAGGCATTCATGTTTACTTTGCTACCATAATTTATGTAGAACAGAAAATAAGTGGCATTCAGTAAAACTTTTATATTACTGTACCATTAGGGAATAATTAAAAGACTAAGTTGTTCTGGGGTTCACATTGCATTCTTTTTGTCTTTTCCATGTTCTTCTAGCACTTTAATGTGCATCCTATACAGTTCTTTCAACCATGTTGTGCTACATTGGAATGTAACTCTATTACTTTCTTGTATAAGAAATCTTGATATTAATTGTCTAGTTGGGTCTACTCCTTAGGGTGTGTACTGTAATCGACCATTTTATTCATGCAGTCAAGAGAGGACATTTTATTTTACTGCCTTTGGAAAGGGCAGTATTTTGGGGCAAAAGCTGAATATAGTTCTTCATGGAACTGAAATGTGAGTACAAGAATACTAGTTAAGTAAATATTGCCTTGGCAGCTCAGGCTTATCTAGTTTAACCATGTTATGTTCATTGTCTTGTAGATTACATATACATTCCGAAAACAGGAAATTCAATTTGTGCTTGCAAAGAACATCTCAAAGTAGATGGAGGAAGAGCAGAGCGAAGGTATGCTGAAGCCGGTTCCCACTGGATTGTGAGACTAGACTGTTAACATGTCTTCCCAATTCCTCGTTCAGTGATACTAAGTTGACAGCTTGCAACTGACCATGGTAGGAGTACTTACACCATGGATATTGGCAAACACTGAAATCAGAATTTACTTTCCAGGGGGCTGGTTTACCAGTATACCAGAGCCAGGACTTGGACCTTGGACTTTCTGTAAGTTTCTTTATCTTTCTTATGATTGTCAAATTTATAAGTTGTATTTAAACATTATTTAATCTAATTTCTTATGTTTTATATTATGAAGTATTCTATCTTATTTTCACCTAAGGTAATTGTATTTACCATTACTTTTTTCCTTTCTTTTCATTCTCATGTTCTTTTTGTTCCCTTACTATTCTGGACATATATTTATGAAGATTCTAACATAATGCTATATATTTCAAATTAAATGAATATCTTGCTTATTATTATAAATGTTATGTTATGTTAAAACATTATGTGTAAGCATTCAAAGACTGTTTATTCCAACTGTTAGCTTACAAGGAATTTTATTTTATTTTTTGGCAAGGAATTATAAATGGATCTAAGGAATTTTTTAATTTACTGTATATATAAATCTAGAAAGTAGTGTGTTTAAAAAGATCCCCTCCCCTCTTTGTCAGGAAAATCCATATCTCCAAAAACGCAGGCAAACTATTTTTTTTGCTATAGAAAATATTCAATTAGATTATAAAATATGTGTAAAATAGAAAATAAAATAAATGTTGTAGAAAAGTAGCTCCGCAGCTGCATGTAAAACTGAAAAATAAAAAACACAAAATTTATAATGTTGTCAGCTTTTGTGATTTTCTTGTTGGAATTGTGGTGCTGTGTCCATAAAACTTTAGCCTGGGCCTGAGGATTTAAAATATTTACCACAGTGCCCAGCAAACTGTTTAGTGGTCCAGGATTTTATTATTATTTATAAATCATTAGAAATATAAATTGAGGTGGTGGGAATAAGAAAACAAAGGAAAAATAAATCAATATTGTTGCTAACAGAATCTCAGTTTCCAGAAAACAGTGACAAAACTTTATCCTTTTTATATACAAACTTGAGGAGTAAACAAAATCATTCTTACTGATTTATTATCAGAATATGATTAGAAATATGTTCCACAGTTTTTTTCTGTTTTAGTGCTGTTTATATGTGCATTTATATTGTCTTACAATTGTCTTTTGAAAATGTCCTCTCTAGCTTCAGGGTCTTTCTTCTCTTACCTTTTGTTCAGGTTAAATTTCAGAGCAGGGAAAATCCAGATTGTGGCACCTTATTAGTTTGTTACCTTGAGCAATTTGATTTACACCCCATTTTCTCCCATCTGTTTACTTGGGAAAACAACACTACTTATTCTATAGTGCTGTTGTGAGATTAAACAAGGGCATGCTTATAAAGTATTTAGGGAGTGCCTAGCAGATAATTAGCATTATTTTCACAAACCACCTTCTTGATAGTTTCATTCTTAGGTCTATTGATAATCACTCACATTTTTAAATACCTGAAATATTGATTTTAACTCCCTTTTTAAATTTCCTCTTTATTTACTTGCTCTAGATTGCAGGGTCTTTTTTATTCCCCATAGAATCCAAACTCCATAATGTATTGTCATATTCAAAGTGGATCTAAACAAACATTTGTTGTTGATGGTGAGGTTCTTGATAGAGGAATGGAGGAACAGTTAAACTTGCTTTTCATAGACTTATTATGTTCAAAAAGAGTTTGCATTTGTGCTCATACTTTCTCTTGCACATGACACTCAAATATGTAAGTACTTATTTTCTTGTGCATGTCATGTGTAGTTTATTTTTAGAATTTTTGAGATCTGAATGAATGACATTCAAATAAATTAATATTAAATTATTCAAAATGGACAGTGATACATTGGACAAAATTATAAAATAATTTAATAGTAAATGTAGACTCTATATCAGGTTTTTGTTTCATTTGCTGAAATATTTGTATTTTTTAAGTATTTGGTTATTCTATGGTTGGTGTGTTAATTTCTCATTATATATTAAATGGCTCATCTCTTCAGATGTTTGTATCTCAACTCAGAAATTCTTGAGCAACTTAAATTTTAACTCAATAAGCATATGATACAGAATAAAAGTACATAAATCAATAGCAATTTTCAGAAATAAAGATTAATATTGTCTATGCAATGCTCAAATGAATGGAGGCCATTTATGCCAATGACAGTTGTATTTTGAACTAGTTTATCTCTAATTCCTTTGTTTCCCTCTTACTTGTAAGATTATTCCTGAAACAAGTACAGTGGCAAGCTAATTTTCTACATTCATTTACATAATTGCCATCATAACTTATTTTCTCTTTTCTGTCAATTTACAACTAAAAGCTCACTCAGAGTATTTCTATGCAAGTTTTGTTTTTTATATTGTTTCTAAAGAACTATTGAAAGTGTTTATGATTCCAAGCCTCATTTTTATAAATATTAACCTAGAAAAAACAAACAGGTGTCTTCGCATCAACATTTAGAATAAATAGGGAAATAATTTGAACACAGTATAAAGATGAAAATTTATTTTAGAAGCTCATAATGACACGTTCTAACTATTTTAGAATATAAATAAGATTGGGGAACATGCAACTAAATGAAAGGAGATAGTTTCGGCTATGTCTTTATGAGTGATTTAAGATGCTTTAAAATTAAAGAGTGGATGAAAGATTCAAAACACTCGTTGTTAACCTTGACCAAATGCTGGTATATTGATTTCCCCATCCTTTAAAAAAATTCATGCTTTGGCTACAATCAGATGGCCAGTTTAATCAAAGATTGGGTAGGTAACATATTTTCCCTAACTCACTACAGTGGTCTCCCCGTATCTCCTGGAGATATGTTCCAAGACCTCCAGTAGATGCTGAAAGCTGTACATACTATGTTTCTTCATATACATACATTCCTATGATAAAGTTTAGTTTCTAAACTGGGCACCATAAGAGATTAACAACAATACAAAAATAAAACAATTATATCAATATGCCAGCATCACCACTCTTGTGCTTTGGGCCATTATTAAGTAAAATAAGGGTTACTTGAACACAAGCACTGTTTATATCCAGGCAAAACATCTGATAACTGAGATGGCTGGCTACTAAGTGACTAATGGGTGAGAGGCTAGCACAGAGAAGGTGAAGATGCTGGACAAAAGGAGGATTCATGTCCAGGATACACAGAGTGGGAGGACGTGGGATATAATTATGCTACACAGAAAGGTGCACAATTAAAACTTATGAATTATTTATTTCTGGAATTTTCCTTTTGATATTTTCAGGCTGCAGTTAGTTGACTGTACGTAAGTGAAACCTAGGCTAGAGAAACTGCAGGTAAGGTGGAACTACTATACTAAAACTTCTGTGTAAATTCATTTCATAACTTTTAAGATAGCTTAGGGTCTCAGCACTTTGGGAGGCCGAGGCGGGCGGATCACAAGGTCAGGAGTTCGAGACCAGCCTGGCCAATATGGTGAAACCCCGTGTCTACTAAAAATACAAAAATTAGCCAGGCATGGTGGTAGGTGCCTGTAGTCCCAACTACTCTAGAGGCTGAGGCAGGAGAATTGCTTGAACCCGGGAGGCGGAGGTTGCAGTGAGCTGAGATCGTGCACTGCAGTCCAGCCTGGGTGACAGAGTGAGACTTCATCTCAAAAAAAAAAAAAAGTTAGCTTAGGGACTTGAGTAAACAGTGTAAATTCAGAATAAACTGTGATGGGAAATAAACTACAAAACACAAAATGAAGTACACACATTTCTGTAAGATTTACAAATATAAATATTACGAAGAAATCAAACAAACCTATATAATAACATGCATATGTGTGTTATGTATTTAATAAAAGATTCATCTTTTAAAATGTGTATTTAAATAAATGCAATTGTATTCTTTCCATGGTCAACATATATATGTAAAAACAAAAGTAAATACATTCTTTTAGTATTTGTTATGCAGGATAAATAGCAGAATGCAACTTCTAGGATGCTTTTTTGAATAAAATTATTGATTTATGATTTGACATTACTTCATAATATTTTAACTTGCTTAATTTATAGAAATTATGCATTTTACTATTTAAAAGACAATTAGAATAATTTTATTATGTGCCTATTATTATTTAAGTGATTTATACATTTTTTAATTCTGACAAAACACTGTGAGATTACTATTATACTTACTTAATAATGAGAAAGCTTAGAGTTGTAGACATTAGCTAACTCTCTGAAGATTATTTCTAGTTCACAAGAAGGTCGAGATGTAAACTCAGGCTGTTTACCTGTACGACCCATGCTGTTTTCATTACAATACCCTATACCTCATTTCTCAACAGCAGCATTACTTGGGAAATAAATATTCATGCTTCAATGGAATATTGTCAGAATATAAATTGCAAAATTTAAAACTCAAATAGCACAAATTACAAAATTGAAAATAAAACACAATAACTCAAGTAGGTAAATGAATCTAGAGAGTGTACTTTTCAAACTGTACCACTGTTTAATCATAGCAAGAGTAATATCTACTAGCTATCTCTCCCTCTCTCACAATTTTTATAAAGAAATCAAATCTCCCAAAGTCGTACCTTACAGAGCCTGGGTAATTTCTCCCAATTTATTGTATTTGGTGTTATGTTTTGTTTTATGTTTTCTACATGGGTTCAGAAATCAAAGAAGGGGTGTTAATGGGAACAACTTTTTCAATAGCACCCTTATTAATCCAATAGCTTCCTATCTCCACAACACTAGACTCTGCTGTTCTGTTTTTAGTTTCCAAAGATAAAATATTTCCACTATGGGACACACAGTAGGTTGCCTTAAACTGGAAGTTGAGGTTAACATGGCTATTTTGGGTACTGACGCTGGTAAATTATATGGCAAGGTACTGAGTTTTTACTACTTGAAGTGATTGTGAATTTAGAGAGGAATTTGGGTTGCTACTACACAACGTGAATAAAAAACCGATTATGTCAGGAATGCAGAAGATGCCCTGAGATGCCTCTTTGTACTTCCATATCCTGTGGTTCAAGTCAATGAAAAATTGAAACAACGCAATTCAGGCAGGGCTGAGCCAATTCAGCAACTCAGTTCAGATAGTAGTAAAAGTTTGAATCACACCAGTAGGCAAGGAACTTCAACAAGCTAAGGGCACAGGAGATATGGAGATATAGAATGGATAGTGGCAGAAGTTAGCTATTTACCAGCTACACCCATGTTACCAGAGGCAGAAATGAAAACTGTACAAGTCATGTGTATTTCTTTTAGTTTTCATGACTACAATAATACATTTATTAACCAATTATTTTCTCTTTCCATTTCTTATTCTTCAGCTAACATCAGATTTGTTAATACTAGTTAATTTAATGGGTCAATGTCTTAGCTTTAGACTATCAAGGAGGATTTGTGACTCAGCCAGAAAAATGAACATAACTAACAATGGATGAAAGGATATTGTACCCTTTATAGGAAGAAGGTTAGCTTGCTTTGTGTTTGTATGCAGGATAGGGGCATAATACTAGGTTGAAGCATGACTTTGCTAATGTCTTTCTTTGGAAGTTAACTGTGGTAAGAAGAGGAATGTTTGGATGACTAGCTGACAAAAAATAGTTTATGGTGGCTTTAGAATGTGTTAACTTGGCTAAGCTGAACTACATTTTCCTCAATTTTTTTCTTGTTAGTTTTTGCTTAGATTTAGCCACAAAAGGTATCTGTAAGATTGGGAAAGTAAAATAAAACAGTAGCTGTGTTCACTCTAGGAAGGTTGATGAAGACTGGATGTTTTGAGGCTCATGAAAGTTTCTGCAGATTGCTTCGTTCACATCGGCATGGACAGTGGACCAGTCCAGGTTTTCAGCTTCTGCTCGAGATCTCCTGTCAACATCTCAGTTCTGAGCAAGGTTTAAGTTTGGCTCTTTGGCTACAGTGACAGCGTCTTCCACAAGTCATCTGTGGCACTGAGGTTGGAGGCTTAGAAAGAAGAGGCCACTATGGGTTTCCATGGGAAACAGACACAAGTTTCAGTTACTACTTTGCTCCACTTGCCCATTTTTCAAACATCACCACCATTCCTGTGTCATCAAGCTCAGTAGCAGTTGGAGTAGAAACAGCAGACCAAGACTATTTTAGCAGCTACTAAAATCACATGAAGTCAAGGCCCTAGAGTAAATAGCTTATTCTGCGTGGTCCCTAATGGTTTTATTTCTCTAATTTAATTCTGATAGTATCTCTTTTATGATATACCACCTATAGGAAACAAATGGTTTTACTTCAAAGGCATATTGTTAGAGCAAAAATTTTAAAATGGGAAAATGAAATATGTCAAAAGTTAGCATACAATCTTTTTTAAGAAGTTTATTTCAAATTCTATGACTCTTTAAACCATATTAAGAAAAATATCTCCAAATACCTTTTTCATAGTTGGTGCAGCAGAATCAAGCCTCTAAGAAGAACTTTTCATTTCTTTAACCATTTCATTATCAGGAACTGCAGTACTACACATTACGAAGACTGACATAAACACCAAAAGTGATTTCATCTATTAGTTACAGTAAGAACCTAAGCTAGCAGATAAAAATGAATCCAAATTAACTCAATTACATGTATTAAAACATAATACTCTTTTTTTTTTTTTTTTTTTTTGATGGAGTCTCACTCTGTTGCCCAGGCTGGAATGCAGTGGCACAATCTCGGCTCACAGCAAACTGCCTCCTGGGTTCACGCCATTCTCCCACCTCAGCCACCCGAGTAGCTGGGACTACAGGCGCCCGCCACCAGGCCCAGCTAATTTTGTTTTTGTATTTTTAGTAGAGATTGAGTTTTACTGTGTTAGCCAGGCTGGTCTTGATCTGCTGACCTCGTGATCTGCCTGCCTTGGCCTCCCAAAGTGCTGGGATTACAGGCGTGAGCCACCGCACCCAGCCCCACCTCTTCTTTTTACATGTGTCAGAATTCAGCTATGAATCTGTCTGGTCTTGGGTTTTCTTTGGTTGGTAGGCTATTTATTGCTGCCTCAATTTTAGAACTCATTATTGGTCTGTTTAGGGATTCAATTTCTTCCTGGTTCAGTCTTGGGAGGGTGTATGTGTCCAAGGATTTATCCATTTCTTCTAGATGTTTTAGTTTATGTGCATAGAAGTGTTCCTAATATTCTCTGATTGTTGTTTGTATTTCTTGGGGTCAGTGGTAATATCTCCCTTGTCATTTCTGAATATGTTCATTTAAATCTTCTCTCTTTTCTTCTTTATTGGTCTAGCTAGCAGTCTATTTATTTTATTAATTTTTTTCAAAATATCAGTTTCTGGATTTGTTGATCTTTTTAATGGTTTTTTGTGTCTCTATCTCATTTAATTCAGCTCTGATTTTCGTTAGTTTCTGTCTTCTGCTAGCTTTAGAATTTGTGTGCTGTTGTTTCTCTATTTCTTTTAGTTATGATATCAGGTTGTTAACTTGACATCTTTCTAACTTTTTGATGTGGGCATTTAGTGGTATAAATTTGCCTCCTAACACTCCTTGGCCGTGTCCCAGAGATTCTGGTATGTTGTATCTTTGTTCTCATTAGTTTCAAGAAACTACTTGATTTCTGCCTTGATTTCATTATTTACCCAAAAGTCATTTAAGAGCAGGTTGTTCAGTTTTCATGTAATTTATGGTTTTGAGTGAATTTCTCAGTCTCAATTTCCAGTTTGATTGCTTTGTGATCTGAGAAGCTGTTTGTTATGATTTCAGTTCTTTTGCATTTGCCAAAGAGTGTTTTATTTCTGATTATGCGATTGATTTTAAAACAAGTGCCACATGGCAATGACAAGAATGTATATTCTGTTGTTTGGGGGTGGAGAGTTCTGTAGATATCTATCAGGTTCATTTGATGCAGTGTTGAGTTCCAGTCCTGAATATCTTTGTTAATTTTCTGTCTCAATTATCTGTCTAATATTGTTAGTGAGGTGTAAAATTCTCCCACTGTTACTGTGTAGGAGCCTAAGTCTCTTTGAAAGTCTCTAAGAACTTGCTTTACGAAGCTGGGTGCTCCTGTGTTTGGTGCATATATATTTAGGATAGTTAAATTTTGTTGAATTGCACCCTTTACCATTATGTGATGCCTTTCTTTGTCTTTTTTGATCTTTGTTGGTTTAAAGTCTGTTTTCTCAGAAATTAGGATTATAACCCCTGCTTTTTTCCGTTTTCCATTTGCTTGGTAGATTTTTTTCCATCCCTTTATTTTGAGCCCATGTGTATCATTGCATGTGAGATGGGTCTCTTGAAGACAGCATACTGATGGGTGTTGGTTCTTTATCTATCTTGCCATCCTGTGTCTTTTAATTGGGGGCATTTAGCCCATTATATTTAAGGTTAGTATTGATATACGTGGATTTTATTTTGTCTGTCATCATAACATTAGCTGGTTATTTTGCAGACTTGTTTATGTGGTTGTTTTATAGTGTCACTGGTCTGTGTTCTTAATTGTGTTTTCCTACTGGCTGGTAATGGCCTTTCCTTTCCATATCTAGTGCTTCCTTCATAATCTCTTATGAGGTAGGTCTAGTGGTCATGAATTCCATCAGCATTTGCTTGTCTGGACCTTATTTCTCCTTTACTTATGAAGCTTAGTTTGGCCAGATATAAACTTCTGGGTTGAAATTGTTTTTTTCTTTAAGAATCTTGAATATTGGCCCCCAATCTCTTCTGACTTACAGGGTTTTCACTGAGAGATCTGCTGTTAGTCTGATGGGCTTCCCTTTATAGGTGACCTGGCCTTTCTTCCTAGCTGCCTTTCATTTCGACCTTGAAGAATCTGAAGATTATGTGTCTTGGGGATGATCTTCTCTTGGAGTATCTTACTGGGGTTCTCTGCATTTCCTGATTTTGAAAGTTGGCCTCTCTAGCAAGGTTGGGAAGTTCTCATGGATGATATACTGAAATATGCTTTCCATGTTGGTTCTTATCCTTATCTCATTCAGGTACACCAGTCAGTTGTAGATTTGGTCTCTTTATATTATACCATATTTCTTGGAGGTTTTGTTCACTAATTTTTGTTTTTTCCTCTATTCTTGTCATCCTGTCTTTTTTCAAAAAGGCAGGTCCTCAGGCTCTGAGATTCTTTCCTCTGTTTCTTCTATTCTTCTGTTAATACTTGTGATTGCATTATGAAGTTCTTGAAGTCCCTAGTTGCTTTGGATTTTCCAGTACCCAGAGGTATCACCAATGAAGCCTGCAAAACAGCAAAAATGGCAACTTTTCCTTTCCCTGGGAGCTCCATTTTAGGGAGGTATGAACCTGTTGCTGGCCAAAACACACTTGTAGGAGGTGGCTAGAGACCTCAGATGGGAAGTCTCACCCAGTCAGGAGGAACAGGATTAGTGATCTGCATAAAAATGTACTCTGGCCACATTTTTGTAGAGCAGCTATGTTGTGCTGCGGGTCCACTTCAGCCCCTGGTCACCTCGGACACTCCAAAGGCAAAAGGCTGGAATGGCTTAGTCACCCAAACAGCAAAGATGGTCGCCTGCCTCTCTTCCTTGGAGCTCCATCCCCCAGAGGTCCGAAACCTCTGTCAGATGGAGAACACCAGTGGAGGTGGCTGGAGACCCTGATTGGAAAGCTCCGCCTTGTGATGAGAAACGGCCAGGGACCTGCTTAAAAAAAGCAGTCTGACTGCATTTGGGTAGAGCAACTGTGCTGTGCTGGGTGATCCCTTTCACCCCCAGTTGGTTTGGACTCTCCAGAGCTCGAAGGCTGAAATGGTCAAACAATAAAGTTTGTCAAATAACAAAGATGGTGGCCTGCCCCTCCCCCTAGGAGCTTTGTCCCAGGTAGGTGCAACACTGCTACTGGTGCCTAGCTGCAATTCCAAACTAGTGGGTCTTATTCTGTGAGGTGCCATGGAAGTGGGGCCCACAGACTTTCACTCCTTGGCCCCCTGGATTTAGTCTCTTTCCTAGGGGTATGCTATGAGGGTGTAACCTCCCACTTTGCTGGAATTGCAGTTGCTTTTGCAGGGAAGCACAGGGCCACAGTATCTAAAGGTCTTTTGACTCCATGCGTGCCTGAGTGGCTGTTCTGCTGAGACTCCATGTGGTTCTGTGTGATAGATTGAGGGTTCTGGTGGAGTGGGTTCATAAGGGGAACTCCTGACCCTAGGGTTGTGAAGATCCATGGGAGAAGTGTGTTTTCCCAGGGTTGCACAATCACTCACCACTTTCCTGGGCAGTGGAGGTTCCCTTGGCTCTGTGTTTCTCCTGGTGGGCCATCATTCTTCCTTGCTTTTCGATCTTCATGGGTCAAGTTGTTTCCTTGATTAGTCCCAATGCAAGAACCTGGAATGAGGAAGTCTTTGCTCTTGTGCTGTAAAATGGACTGTTAGGACATGAAAACAGTATATCAGAATTAACAGGAAGGCAATTTGTTCTCAGAATCTCATGTGCTAATGTGGGTCTGCAAGAACAAAGGAAGGAAATAGTGTCACTGGCACAGTAGAGGAAGGACCATAGGCGGAGGTCAGCAATGGAAGAGCTCTTTATTTTGTTTTGGAATATTAATTGCAAAGTTTCTAATAAAATAAATATAAAACACAAGCATTTACTGCTTACAGATGGTGTATTTGATACTATTAAGTAATTAGTGGTAATAATATATACCCATTCACATTAATAGAACTAGTTCCACTTAACATATTTGAGTTTAGATAAAACTACCATTTTCTAACAGTTTCATATATCAATGTTTCAACTGGGTTAAAAGCACATGACTTTTTTTTTTTTTTTTTTTTGAGACGGAGTCTCCTTCTTGTTGCCCAGGCTGGAGTGCAGTGGTGCTATCTCAGCTAACTGCAACCTCCACCTCCCAGGTTCAAGTGATTCTCCTGCCTCAGCCTCCTGAGTAGCTGGGATTATAGGCGCCTGCCACCATGTCCCGCTAATTTTTGTATTTTTAGTACAGACAGGGTTTCACCGTGTTGGCCAGGCTGGTCTCAAACTCCTAACCTCAGGTGATCCACCCAACTTGGCCTCCCTAAGTGCTGAGATTACAGGCATGAGCCACCATGCCTGGTTAGCACATGACTTTTTGATTGCTATAGAATCCTAGATATAAATATTAAACAACATCAGTTGAAAGTCAAACAGATATAATGAAAAACAAGAAAAAAAATTACTGCTTGTCAGAATTTGTAGAGTATATTATGATAATGTACTCTAATAATGCTCTTGGCATTGCAAGTTTGTGGCTTAGTTCATGTATTTGGTTATAAGCTTCTGTTTTTGTAAGTTTCAGTTGCGGTAGACACAATTGTTTTCTAAGCAATTGTACTAACTATTTAAAAAGGTACTGTTTTGCTAAATGTTTGCTTATTATCAAAAACTGCTGTTGGTACCTAAATTATATTCAATGCCCTTCCAATTAGTGCCTGCTTTTGATGTTAACACCTTGTATGAAAGACTCACTGGTACAGAGGCAACAATATTTTAATTATTCTGACAATTTCCCCTTTCGTTAAATGTAGGAACAGGGGCACTGGAGTTCTAGGTCTTGGGTTATTCTGCAATTGTTAGGCTCTGACACTAGAAGGTTTCTTCTGTCTTGTATACACAGGCAATGGAACTGATGCAACTTTTATCACTAGTCATCTATCTTGTACATAGATTTCATCAGGAAGAAGTCATTTCTAATATCTTTTATACTAATTAAAAATTCTCGTGTTGTATTTCATAACAATAGTTAAAGGTATAAGTAACCATTTTCTGGAGGGCCGCGTCCTATTTAGCATATGTGCTAATTAATGGTACATGAACTTCAAATTAGAGTTAGCTTGGACACAGATGAATTCATCACACTGTTTTTCTCAGATGTTTCTTTAAAAAGTGAATGACTATACAGGTTATAAAACAGGTAATAGATTTTGCAGTCCATATTTGATGTGTTCTGTCTGATTCTGATAATACTCTCCCAATTTTCCTTGGAGACCTGTCCCCTTAGTTATTATTCTATGTGATGAAATCGACTCCATTTTCTCTAAGGGTGGATTTGTGATCCAAGGTTGGCCTTTTAGAGCTCTGATTCTTGTGATTTATTCAGACAAAGTAATGCTCATGATTAAACCAAGCCATAGAACCAAAGGCTCCAATACAGAACTTTGTTGAAACTACTGAGAAAGATAAGTTTGTTTTATTTTATTTTTTCACTGAATTTGGAGTTGTGAAGGTATGTAAATAGAGAGCTTTTCCTTCCTTTTTTTTTTCTTTTTGAGACAAAGTCCAAAGTCTCACTCTGTCATCCAGGCTGGAGTGCAGTGGCGCAATCTCGGCTCACTGCAAGCTGCGCCTCCCAGGTTCACGACATTCTCCTGCCTCAGCCTCCTGAGTAGCTGGGACTACAGGCACCTGCCACCATGCCCGGCTAATTTTCTTTTTTGGATTTTTAGTGGACAGGGGGTTTCACTGTGTGTTAGCCATGATGGTCTCGATCTCCTGACCTCGTGATCCAACCCCCTCGGCCTCTCGATGTACTGGGATTACAGGCGTGAGCCATCGCACCTGGCCAATAGAGCTTTTCTGCAACTGAAGCTAGCACAAAGGAAAGCAGAACTTAGCCACGTAGTGAGAAAAGTCCTCATGGAAATGGAAAACCAATAGCCATTATGTTTTCATTTATAAGTGGGAGCTAAGCTATGGATATGTAAAAGCATACGGAGTGGTATAATGCACATTGGAGAGTCAGAAGCAGTGAGGATGGAAGGGAGTTTTGGGATAAAAGGGTGCATATTGGGTACAGTGTGCACTACGCAGGTAATGAGTGCACTACAATCTCAGGCTTCACCACTATACAGCTTGTCCATGTAACCAAAACCACTTGTACCCCAAAAGCTACTGAAATTTAAAAGTATATTAAAAATAAATAAATGAAAACTATTCACATTAGCTGAATGCTTATCCAGTCAGAATTGAAACTTTAGAATTTTTAGTTATGGGACAATGTATTGTTTATTGTTTTTCTGTGATACATAGATATATTTGTGCATAAATCTATAAAACTTTAACTTGTATATGCAAATAAGTTAATTATAGGTACAATGTGAATCACTGTCCAAACACATTTTGACTAGAATTTATAATTGTCCCACTGGTCTGAGAGATGTCAGCCAGTACCATGCAAAAGGTGACGTGAAAACTCTTTCCAGATAACAACCAGAGAACATTGAGTACATCCTCCTAAACTGGTGCTCTAGAATTACAGCAAGAGCCTTATACTGGAAATAAAACAGTCTTACAAATAGTTTTACTTTCTCCCTAAATTTGGGTCTGGATTACAGAAGTCACTTGATTTCACCTGGATCTGTTACTTCATGAGTGTAAAGATAAAGCTGGATTATGACTTCTGAAGGCTTTTTTGTTCAACACTTGAGATGAATGATATTTGAAGAGCACTTAAAAGGAGTTGTGCTTAATCTTGGGAGGTGTGGATTAAGACACCTGGGTCAGAAAGCCGAAGTAGAGTACATATGGTATGAACACAAAATGTGCAGGTTGTAGAAGATATGGTAACATCTCTGCCACATAAAAGAAAGAGAAATCTGCGATTCAATCCCAATCTTGCATCTAGCCAGTGGTGTACTGGAATTTTCAGGCACAAGTTCCTTCATCAGTGAAATGAGAAGAAAGGAAAACACAATCTCTCAGTTCTCTGAGCTGCACCATTGTGGAAACTACACACTTTTGCTCTTCTATAAGGGCAAAACCTAGCCAGTATCCTACGCTATTGGGCTAGACACCCTAGGGAAGCAGGTGAGCAAGATTTGATATGATTTCTTAAACAGTAGTGGCAACCTGGTGCGAGCTTTGGTTGTTCCTTTGTTTATTTTCCTGAGCTTAAATAGACCATTGTTTACTTAAATTCCTTATTCAACCTAAAATTCCTTTCATAAAATGTCACCAGAGCCTCATCCCTATGTTAACTCTGGCCAGTATCTTGTTGATCATCATCTCCAACTTCTTTTCTTCACTGACATCACTATTATTCCATATTTTCATTTATGTCTATAACTTCTTTTAATGACCAAGATCAGCTATCAAATCCCTTCTCAAAAACCATTTTACAAGGCAACTCTTCAACTTTTGGTATAAATACATGATGACCAATTATCTAGTTGCATATGACTGTCCAAAATCTGTGAATATGTTTCTAGCTTATTCGAAGTTTTTTATTATTAAGCAAAGCAAATAAAATAAGAAGGCATTAAATATGTTTTAAATGATTTTTACAAAATTTCAACCCTATATTTGGATTAAGGGGGAAGAAACATGACCAAATACCTAAGTCAAAATATCTTAGAGTCATAAGTTCTAAAATTATGTTTACTACTAATATAAATCAGTCAGATATCTACATATAACTTCCATAATACATAGTTAAAAATTAAAACTATTTAAGAAGGTAATAAACCCTAAAATTGTCAGTTTTGATAGTAATTAGATATAGTACTATACTTTTTAATTTGAATGCAATTAGGTATGGAATTATATCAATAGTCCGTGTATTAATGATTGATACCAGTATCTTAAAATGATTAAACTAACAACATATCCTAAACTAAAGACCTAGATAAAAGCCAATTTGAAATAAATTTTTAACAAACAGCCCCCAATTCCATAAATATGATAAAATCCATGTTTAGGAATGTCCATTCCAGTGACTTTTTTTATAACAAAAATTTGCAGAAAGAATGTATTCCAAAATATGGTACTATTTGAAAAAGAAATGGATTATGCATTCTTACACAAGCCATGTATAGCAATTTAATATCATGTGCACCTATAAGTTTTGATATAGGAGGACCATCAACAATATACAGCTAAGAAAATTTGTTCTGGAATAGTAATGATAAAAAAATTGTAATAATAAAAATAATATATATGTACAACACTTACTAAATGTTTACTATGAAGCAGGCACTTGTTTCCTTGTTTCCATTGTTTTACATATACTGCCACATACTGCCACATTTAATCTTCACTATTTTTTTTTTTTTTTGAGACATGGTCTCCCTCTGTTACCCAGGCTGGAGTGTAGTGGTACGATCTCGGCTCACTGCAGCCTCTGCCTCCCAGGTTCAAGCAATTCTTGTGTCTCAGCCTCCCGAGTAGCTGGGATTACAGGCGTGTGCCACCACGTCCAGCTAAGTTTTGTATTTTTAGTAGAGATGGGGTTTCGCCATGTTGCCCAGGCTAGTCTCAAACTCCTGATCTCAAGGGATCCACTTGCCTAGGCCTCCCAAAGTGCTGAGATTACAGTCGTGAGCCACCACACCTGGCCAATATTCACAATTGTTAATTGGATACTATTACTATTTTCTTTGTACAAAGTAGGAAATTGAACGTCCAATAAATGGAGATTAATAATTTGCCTGAAGACACAGACAGCAAATGATCAATAATCATTTACTGTGTCTATGATCTTGTGTCCATAATGATCTATTTATCTATCTATATCCTATTTTAATTGGCAGCATACAATTTGAGTAGGAATCAAGCATGGGATAAACACTTGGAGACACTTCAGGATGAGTAGCTGATATATACACACAGTTGCCCTTTGCTATCCCTGGGGTATTGGTTCCAGGACCCCCAAAATCTACAGATGCTCAAGTTTGTTATCTGGTGGATACCAAAATTCACAGATGTCCAAGTTGCTGATACAAAATGAAAGTTGGCATATAACCTATGCATATTCTCCTATACACTTTAAATAATCTCTAGATTACTTATAATACCTAATCTAATGTTAATACTATATAAGTAGTTGTACTGTATTTTTTATTGGTATTATTTTTATTGTTGCATTGCTATTTTTAATAATTTTTTTCTGAATATTTTCCATCTACATTTGGTGGAATCCCTGGATGTGGAACCCACAGATAACAAAGGTTGACTATATATATATATAGAAAATTAGGGTCAATAGTTTAGGAATTAACCCTCTGTAGGATACTTGTATTAAATTTCGTTGACCACAGTAAGTGGACTGGCAAGACTTTTGACCTCCAAAAGAAGATGGTGTCTCTATTTATATTTTGACATTGTGGGACTTCCAAATACTTCAGAGAGAGTATTTCAGATAAGACTATATTTTACTTTCTTCTTATGAAGTGTAGTTTAATTAATAGTTATACTGCTATTTGACAAAGAAGTTAGACATAAACTTCAGCTAATTAGCTTATTATGCATGTTTGCCTTTCTTTTATTTAATCTTATTTGTCAGAAATGTTAATATAACAATGGGATACAGAAAATACATATGAAAAGGATGACTATGGAAAAGAAAATAAGCTAATAACTATGATGAAAAATCCCCATATAATTTGCAAATTAGTAATAAGATAATGTTAAGACTAATCAGAAAAATTTTTATTTAAACAAATTCCTTAACACAAAAATTATGAAAACAGAGCATCATACAAGTACCTGTTGCTTTAGTTTTCAGTCTTCATTCATATAATAATGATTTCTTATAATTTGCTTTCTAATCTGCTAACTGTGAAATGAAGGGGCTGCAGATTTTTTTTTTTTTTTTTCCCATGTTCCAACTAAGGAAATCAGGCTTGGAGAAGCTCAAAGGTTTTCTCAAGGTCACAGAGCTGGTTCAGGGAACAGAGCTCCTAAGTACCTAGTGTTTTTTCCAGCATGCTTCACTGGTTCTTAATAGAAATGATGATACAGAAAAGTTGCACCAAAGGGAATATTGTCAAACTTAGCAGAAGCTAATTAAAGTGCAAAATATTCTTAATGCAGAATTTGATAGCAATTTGTTTCAACAGCAAGTTACATGTAATTTTGCAGTTATCTAAGTGGCTTTTATTTCTGAAATTGTGTTGTACTGACTGCTATTTTCTTGCTCTTTGCATTCTTTGTCATTTTTAATATCTTTAGTGATTTTGAAATATTTGGTGCTGGATCATTCTGCTGCAAATATGACCTGCCATTCCAACAAATGGACTGATTGAATCTGTCACACTGGTGGGATTTATAGTAAATTCACCACAGCACAAGTAAAGTCATTAGAAATTTCATTGGTTTAAATGACTGAATATAAGAGTCCCCTGATTTTATCAGCAGACTGGTTTATATTTTCCCTCCAAATGACCATGGAGAATCTTAAAATTACTTCAATTTTAATGTGCATATGTTGCTGTGTTGATTTCCATTTCAGATCTGTAACATGGTTTTGGCCTCTAAAGTCTCCGTATTGTAATAATTTATGGGAAGAATTAATGGGATTTTATACTGTAAAATATTTTGCTTAGAAACCAATGAATATATCTTAAATATTCATTTTTTCATTTTAATCGTGTGTATGTGTACATTAATGTAAATAAACTACTTTTTAGTGTATATGTTAGAATACTTTTAATCATTTACTTTTTTTACATTAGCTTTCACACTAACTCACAACTGAAATGAAAAAATAACATTAAGTTGTTAAGCAGAGCTTATGTTCTGGAGTAAGTTTTCAGGTATTGATAATTTGAATAATTCAATAATATTGTCATAGTAGTTCATATAATCCTTGCTATTCTAAGTAAAATATTTTGAATCATTTTCACCTCTGAAGTAAAACTAAATTTAACTTTCAATTCCTAAAACATGAGTATTTTTTTCTTAACTATGAAAATATATTATTTTGTATAGATAAAATAGATTTTACTTTCTGTTGTTAGCCTCCACTTACTTGATTACCTGTATTTTTTAGATTTTTCAGATTTAATGTAGTTATGTTTCACAGTTTATTTTACTTTGTTAACATACAGGTCAGTTTGATACTATCCCTATCTGAATACTAAAACTACAATAAAAAAAGCAGTTTAATAGTCTTGTAAAACAGAGCACATAAAACAAGAACAATTTATTTTAGTTGAAGACGTGCTAATTTTTTATTGAGAAATGCATTAAACATTGATACATCCAACCTCTGATTGAACCTTCAGACTTGTCACATGTAGGGGCTGTTGAAGATTTATTGCACAATATAAAACTAGGCATATACAGTAAACTTGATAGTAAATGACTTTTGCAGACAGGAGACTGCCACAGAGAATAGTTGCACAATAGAGGGGGATTTGAAAAACATATTTAAAGGCATTCAAAGATGAATGATGAAAACTGAAAAACATAAAGGAAAAAATTCTCAAATGAAATAGATATATAGAAAATGCACTTTCTAAAATGAATAGATGTTTTTAACATCTCTAATTCATTTATTATACAACAATCCATATTAGAGAGATGTTTAACTCGGAACATAAATATTTCTATTTAGTCACGGTAGCTTGACAAAGTATCAGCAAAATATTCGTAAATAAAGATCTGTTTGATCCTCAAAAAAGTACAAATTAATAGAGCAATAAAGACTCACATAAGAATGAATATGATGTGTCAAAATCAGGGCACCTTGTAACCTGACAGGAGGTTGACTTCACTGTGAATTGAATTTGGTGCCACTTCATTATATTATCTGTGCATTCATCCCTTTTCTTTTCTCCTCTCTCCTTTCTCTCTGTCTTTCTTCATCCCCATCGTTCTTTATTTCTTTCATACTTCAGTCGATTGCTCATTGGAATGAGTTTTCTTTTGTGGACAATTACAACTGTGTCTGCTGCATCACAAATTTATTGACATGAGGCCTTAATGATTCTTTAATTTGAATTCATAAAAACTGGGCAAAAAATGTTGAGATTTTAACATTGCTTATTCAAAGTATGTAAATTTAAAAAGTTGCATCAAGCTAACCAAAAGCAATATAAAATTATTTTAAGATAGTTGCATTTATTTCCTACATATGAGATTAGATCTATTGGTTTTAAAAATAATAAAACTCATAACCATCAGAAAACAGTGCTAATAATGAGTCTGTCTAAAAATAAACCAACTTTTCTCAACATGGTAGAATAAAATTCATATTTATAAAATCTATTTTCTATAATAAAAATAAAGACTGCACTAGAAGTTTGTATTAAAACTTCTAAAGTAATATTTTCTTGACTTTTATGTAATTTTAAGCCATATTTTTTGAATCCATGTGGTTTCTTTTTTACATGAAAGATAAAATATTCAAAGAGTCATATTAAGCTTTCTTTGCTTTTTAAAAATATTGGGAAACATTTGAGTTTTTTTATCAGATAAAACTACTACAATCAATCTATTTTCTAATAATTTTTGTTTTATTTTTTAAAAAAAAAACAGGCTGACCATCTCCCATCTGAAAATCCAAAATCTGAAATGCTCTACAATCTAAAACTCGTTGAGCACTGATGTGACACTACAAGTGGACAATTTCACACCTCACCTCATGTGATGGGTTGCAGTCCAAACATAGCAAAAACTTTGTTTCATGAAAAAAATGTAAAAATTGTATTATCTTCAGTCTATGTATATAAAGTATATGTAAAGCCTAAATAAATGTTGTGTTTAGACTCTGAGTTGCATCCCCATGATATATCATTATGGATATGCAAATATTCCAAAATTTGAAAACATCCAAAATTTAAAAACACTTCTGTTTCCAACCATTTCAGATAAGGGATACTCCGCCTGTAATAGCATTTATAGTACTTTTAGTAAAATTGATATAGTTTACTAATGTTAGGTATACATTCTTGGGCCACACGATGAAAAGATATTTCAGAATTCTGAGAATCGGATGCAATCATTCACTTCTCAGTCCCAGGACCAAACAAGTCTGAAGTAATAAATAGTATTCTGTTTTTAAAAGGGGTGTGGAGGGAATGGGAAAATCCTCCTGAAGTAAATATGACCATATCATAAAACTCCATTAAATAGGTGATACTCTTTAGCTGTGAAATTCAATTCAATAACAAGCAGTTAAACATTTTCTTAGATTGAAATTATGAGATATGATACAAGAAGGAAACGGGAGACTAGAACTGAGGTCTGATCTTGATGGCCAGCACAGCATGACCCTGTCTTAGTGTCTGTATTTTTTCCTACTTATATGCTTCTCTGGGATTTTGTTTAGATGTTCCACCTTTTTAATTCTTTCAGTACTAATTTTACTTTTTTCTCTAGTTCTTTTTTAAAAATTAAGTTTCTATTAGATCAGGCATTACTAAGAGGGAAAAATAATCAGCTGTAATGCTTTCCACAAAACAGAGTTCAGAGGAAGATTTATTTACTGAAATAAAGATCTCACATGAAGAAAAAACTTTTTTTCACCTGACTTTATTCTCTCCCTTGCCATCTATATAACCTCATTGAAATCCATCATTATTTGGAGACTTGTAAATTCCTTCATACTTGTAATGCAAATAGATTTTAAAAGATTCTGACATAAAGCCTTATGCATGAGGGAAAGTTGGTAGATGACATCTTTCACAAATTGCAGTGCTACCTCCTCCATTTTCTTCTGCCTTCCACGTGGCTTCAATGCTGGTAAGTCTAGTAATCTCCTAACTTCCTTCACTGTGCAGCCTAGAATGCTTCCTTGAAGACCAGTGTAAACATTCTATCAAAATTTGTGTGTTTTGCTTTCTTCAGATTGTGCAGTTACTAAGGTAATTGCCGTCAAGTTTACACATGAGATTGTTTAGTCTGAATCTTGCTGCAGCCAATGATAGATGAATGATTAAAATTTGGGATTTGAAATTTTTAATTAAAAACTAATTTATACTAATGTTCAATATTGAGCTAAAATGGTTCAAAAAATAAAATTATGCACAATAATTATTTTGATTCACAAATTATATATTTTATGTAAATAAAGTAAGTTGTCTTTTAAGTTTTTAAGCCATTCTCTAGTAATAAATTAGGAATTGGTCAGGATATTCTTTCATCATTTCACAAATTTTTTTTCAATGAATGTTCTTTTTTCTGTCTATATTTTCATCACTATTGACCCTTTTATTTCTTTTTCCTTATTTATTCAGCAAATTTTTATTGAGCACCTACACTGTACTAGGTACTATGTTGATCTTGAAGATACAGCAGAGAACAAGATGAAATTTATCTTCAAGAAATTTACAAACTACTTGGAAAAACATAAATAAATGGATGTAATAAGTTCTATACTGAGAGTAATTACTATGGTAGCAAGTGAAGGTATGTTTTTAATTCAATTCTTCTGCAATCATAATAGCATAATCTTTTTCCTTTCCTTCATTTCCACACTCAATCTTGTCCCACTTGTGAAATTCTTTTCTTTACATTCTACTGCATACTTTAGCATCTGTAATATAGCTATTTCAAAGGCCTTGTAGAATAATTCAACATTCGGGCTATTTTTGTGTCAGCCTTTGTTCGCAATTTCTTCCCTTCATCATGGGTCACACTTTATTGCTTTCCTGTTATGTCTTTTTATTGACGACACACTGCACATTTGTGTTAAAATGGTAAAAATTAAAGTGTGCCACACTGCTAAAATGTGGGACTTATTTTTAGTTTTGAACTTGTACTCACTTGAAACTTTAGTTTATTCAGTTTATTATTAGCAGTGATTAGGGCATGTTTTCCTTCGAGTCTAGAGACCTGAGCTCTGGAAATACTGCTAATATCTCCTTAAGCTTAAAATTGAATCACCAGTTCTCTGAACCATGGAAGAAAGACCTCTTTCTCTCTCTCTTTTCTTTCTTTCTTTCTTTCTTTCTTTCTTTCTTTCTTTCTTTCTTTCTTTCTTTCTTTCTTTCTTTCTTCTTCCTTCCTTCCTTCCTTCCTTCCTTCCTTCCTTCCTTCCTTCCTTCCTTCCTTTCTTTCTTTTTCTTTCTTTCTCTCTCTCTCTTTCTTTCTCTTTCTTTCTTTCTTTCCTTCCTTCCTTTCTTCCTTTCCTTCTTTCTTCTTTTCTTTTTCTTCTTTCTTTCTTTTCTTTTTTCTTTCTTTCTCTCTGTCTCCTTCCTTCCTTCTATCATCCTTCCTTCCTTCCTTTCTTCCTTCTTTCCTTCCTTTCTTCCTTTCTTCTTTCCTTCCTTTCTTTCTTTCCTTCCTCCTCCTCCTCCTCCTCCTCCTTCTCCCCCTCCTCTTCCTCCTCCCCGTCCTCCTCTTCCTCCTCCTCCTTCTTCTTCTTCTTCCTCTTCCTCTTCTTCTCCTCTTTCTTTCCTTCCTTCTTCCCTCCCTCCTTCCTTCCCTCCCTCCCTCTCTTTTCTTTTCTTTCTTTCTTTCTTTCTTTCTTTCTTTCTTTCTTTCTTTCTTTCTTTCTTTCTTTCTTTCTTTCTTTCTTTCTTTTTCTCTCTCTCTTTCTTTCTTTCTTTTTTTTTTCTTCTCTTCTCTTCCCTCCCTCTCCTTCCCATCCTCCCTCACTACTTGGCAGCTTGACTTGAAGCCTTTTGGCTTGCAGAAGACTGCTTCTGGCATCGTGTAACACAGGTGATGTGTCTGTCTTTCTGTGTGACTCTGATCCTGTCTCTTCCCCTTTCTTTCAGCATCATTTTCAGGTTTTGAGTTTAGGAGTGTAGCTGAATTACACTCTGTGAAGGCCCAGAATGCCCCAGAAGACTTGTATCAGCTCTCTTGCCCCTCTCCAGAGTCTGAGAGCTGAAAACCCAGAGAATTTCTTTCATTTTCTATTTTTGATATTTTACAGATGTTACTCCACTCTCTTCTTGTTTGCATTATTTCTGATGAAAAATCTTTTGTCATCTTTATTTTCGCTCCACTCTTTATGACATTGTAGTTTATGTTTCTAGATGTTTGATTGTGTTTTGTTTTTGTATCTTTCATGTCTCTAAATTTTTCAACATATGAAATATAGTTATAATAACAATGTTAATATATTTGCTATTCACAGAATTGTTATTCACAATTGTAATATCTGTGTTAGTTCTGGATTGATTTTTATTGCCTGATTATGAGTCATTTTTTTCCTGCTTGATTGTATGCCTTTAAGCTTTGATTAGATAACAGATACTGAGAATGATATTTATTAGGTACTGGATATTTTTAATTCCTGTAAGAATTCTTGAGATTGGCTCTGAAATGCAGTTAAGTTGCTAAGAGAATGTTTGATCTTTTTAGGTCTTGCTATCATGATTTTTTTTAAATGCAGAACTGGAAACATGCCCAGTCCATGGTTAATTACTTCCCCAAACTGATATAAAACCCTTCAGATGGTCTACCTAATGCTTCTTCAGTAGATTTTTTAAAGCTGGCTGGTGTAAAAAGACACTGTTCCTGGTCCTGAGTGAGACACTCTTAACACTAATCCCTTTGGGTGATTCTTCCTCAGCCTTGGGGTGGTTGGCTTAGACGCACGCACTGACCAGTACTCAGATGAATACTGAAGCAGACTCTACGTCTCCGCAGTTCTTTCTCTGGGCAGCTTTCTTTTTCCTGGTGATCTGTCTTGTTTACTCTAGCTGCTACAGTCTCTCTAGACTCTTAGATTCATTGCTTCAAGAATTTGGTGTCCTCCTTGAGATTTTCTCAAGGTTGTAAACTGGGAAAAGTAGAGCTCACCCTCTTCACTTGCCATTTCTCAAAGATCACTGTTTTCCGTTGCTTGCTATCAACTATCTTGAAAGCTGTTTCATATATTTTGTCAATTTTGTGATTGTTTCAGGCAGTGATAACTCTTGCTCCTGTTATGATGTCTTGGGTGGAAACCCTTTCCGCATTCTTAAGACTACTGCTGCTTTATACTTTAAGGGAGTTTCCAAATACCACAGGAATTACTCCTTTTCAGCTTACCTGACCATTTCCCAAACCTTGGTAATATTCCCGAAAACTTGGTAAAGATTCATGAGAAGGAGTTGGCAGATGGTGTAGAATTGCCCTGTGCCAAGGCTCACCTCTTATGTAAAATCACACCCAGCCATTAAAGCTTGTTAAAATTTGTCTTCTGGCTCCATAGTCTATGTTGTTTAGCTTTTCCTCCTCTCATTTTATCAGGGGATAAAAGCAGCTATGACTCTCTTTTTTCCTATAAAGGTCTAAGAGCTTTCTAATGTTTAGTTCATTGGGGTTTCTTTGCATGCTCAGATCTCTGATGAGTTTGGAAAAAAATGACGATTTTGTAGCATTTTAAACTAGTGTTGGTATTAGTAAAAGCCATGTTATTTTAAGAACTTTCTACAACCTATCCAAAGGGATTTGTTTCTTGTAACCTATGCCTTCATTCAGGTTTACTTTTCTTTTTTGCAATGCATCCTCTTAATGATTCCTTTGGGGAGAGTCTAAGGAAGGTTATCTATGGATACCTGTTAATGTCTGTAATTTATCTTTGCTTTTGAGTAATATTTTAATTGCTAAGTGTATTTAATAAAATATAAAAAGCTATTTTCACTGAGACCTGAATGTATTATTCAATTGTCCCCTGGTATTTTTTGCTACTCAGAAGATGTCTACTCTGGACCAAATATTCCTTTGAAGGTAATCTGTCTTCTTTTCCTCTGGTAGCTTTTGAGATTGTGTCTTTATACATAAAGTCTGCGGTTTTTCTATGTTTAAGTTTGTATATATTTTAGTTTAACCATCCTAATATGTGGAGTATAACTATGTATAAGTCTCTTTTTGATACTGGGAAATCCTCAGCAATTATTTTTTCACATGTTCCTTTTGTCCATATTTTGATTCTTTCTATTCATTTTTATGCTGGAATATGTAATCTTAATTTTTCATTCATGTGGTTTATTTGTGTATTGGAACTGGCTGAATTCTCAGCAGTATCTTTCATTTTCCAATTTACCAATTTGTCTTTTGATACTATTACATATTTATACATCTATGATTATGTTTTTTTTTTTTGTAATTATTATTTTTTTTTATTATACTTTAGGGTTTTAGGGTACATGTGCACAATGTGCAGGTTTGTTACATATGTATCCATGTGCCATGTTGATTTCCTGCACCCATTAACTCGTCATTTAGCATTAGGTGTATCTCCTAATGCTGTCCCTCCGCACCCCCCCCCCCCACCCCACAAAAGTCCCCGGAGCGTGATGTTCCCCTTCCTGTGTCCATGAGTTCTCATTGTTCAATTCCGACCTATGAGTGAGAACATGCGGTGTTTGGTTTTTTGTCCTTGCGATAGTTTACTGAGAATGATGTTTTCCAGTTTCATCCATGTCCCTACAAAGGACACGAACTCATCATTTTTTATGGCTGCATAGTATTCCATGGTGTATATGTGCCACATTTTCTTAATCCAGTCTATCGTTGTTGGACATTTGGATTATGTTTTTCTAATAATTAATTCTTATTTTTCTTAACTACCTAATAGTAGCCTTTATTTAATAATTTATTGGTTTTTAATATAAGCTATGACCTAATTATTTCCTCTGAAAAACTTTAAACAAATTTGCAGTAGTTACCCCTTTATATATAATTTTGCTTTCTGCTGTTTCAATGACCTATGGTCAAATATGGTCCAAAAATATTAAATAGAATGTTCCAAAAATAAACAATTCATGCATTTTAAATTGCACAGTGTTGCACATGGCATGATAAAATCTCACACTGTTCTGCTTTATTCTATCTGGAATGTGAAACCTCCTTTTGTTTAGAGTCTCCATGCTGTAGATGCTATGTGCCCATTAGTCTCTTAGGAGCCATCTTGGTCGTCAGATTGACTGGTCAGGTATCACAGTGCTGTGTTCAAGCAACCCTTAGTTTACTTAATAATACCCTAAAACACAAGAGGAGTGAGGCCAGCAATTTGGGTATGCCAAAGAGAAGTCGTCATGTTTTTCTTTTAAATAAAAATGTAAAAGCTCTATATTTGATAAGGGAAAAATAAATTGTAGGCTAATGTTGCTATGATTTATGGTAACTTGAATGAATCTTCTATCCATGAAATTGTAAAGAAGATAAGAAATTTGTGCTAGTTTTGCTGTCAAACTTCCAACTACAAAAGTGATGGTCACAGTGTGTGATAGTGCTAAGTTAAGATGGGAAAGTCATTACATTTGTGAGTGGAAGACATGAAGAGAAATGTGTTCTGATTGATGGCAATCAGTTTGGTACTGTCATTTCAGGCATCCATGGGGGGTCTTGGAACATATCCCCTCAGATAAGGGGGGACAACTGTACCTTAATAAATTTTACATTCTTTCATGACACTAATTTAGTATGGAATAAATTCATGCGCCATGTGCTGACTTTGTTGGTTTTCTCACTTAGCTTTAGGTACTCATTTATTTTGAACTTTTAATTTGCACATTCATTTAGACTGAGCTTTCCTTTCCTTTCCTTTCTGTTCTTTTCTCTGTATTTCCTTCTGTGTCCAGTAGTTTTGAATTTCTGCAGCATTCCTTTTTGGCCTCCAGTCTAAAACAAGCTCTTATTATAGGATTTTAGAGGTCTTACCCCATGTTGATAAGGTAAATTAGAGAGTCAGAGTTTTCAAAGAGCCAGTTAGTTGCTTGTTCGGGTTCCAGATTGTTGGACTACGACTGTGCCTTCTAGTGTCCCTGGGATTGCATCTCCAGGCATCACGAGGGAGTAGTTTATCTTCAGACTCCTTAATGAGCTAGGAGATCTCTGTAGCCCTAGCCTTCCATAATTAAGATGATTTCCAGTCCTCATCTTTCATAAATACATTTAATCTTCATAACATCATCTCTTTACATTGATTTTCTGAACATTAAGTATAACTATACAAAATAATTATTATTGGAACAAATCTGCATGCTTTAATTAGTTACCAAGTCTTTTTATTCTTTAATGTCATGCTACTAGTATTTATCTGAGAAAATTTTTAACAAAGTGATATAGTGTGGATGCGTCCCCACCCAAATCTTGTGTTGAATTGTAATCCTCAGTATTGGAGGTAGGGACTGGTAGGAAGTGATTGTATCATAGGGGTGGATTTTTCATGACTGGTTTAGCACCATCTGCTTGGTACTGTCCTCATGACAGCGAGTGACTTCTTGCAAGATCTGGCAGTTTAAAAGTATGTAGCACCTCGCTTTCTCTCTTTCTTGCTCCTGCTTTCCCACGTGGCACACAAGCTCCTGCACCACCTTCCACCATAATTGTGAGCTTCCAGAGGTCTCCCCAGAAGCAGATGCCAGTGCTGTGCTTCCTATTCAGGCAGCAGAATGTGAGTCAATTAAACTTTTGTCTTTATAAATTACACAGTGTCAGGTATTTCTTTATAGCAACGTCAGAATGACAGAATACAGAAAATTGGTACCAAGGGTGGGATATTGCTATAGCGATACCTGAAAATGTTAGAATTGGGTAATGGGCACAGGTTGGAAGAGTTTGGAGGGCTCCAAGAAAGACAGGAAGATGAGGAGAAGTTTAGAATTTCTTAGAGACTTTTTAAATGGGTATGACCAAATGCTGATAGTGATATAACAGTTAAATCCAGCATAATGAGGTCTCAGATGGAAATGAGAAACTTGTTAGGAACTAGAGCAAAGGTCCCACTTGATATGCCTTAGCAAAGAAATTGGCTGTCTTGTGTCCATTCCCTAGAGAGATGTAGAAATTTGAACTTAAGAGTGATGATTTAGGGTATCCGGTGGAAGAAATTTCCAAGCAGCAAAGTGTTCAAAAAGTTGTGTGGCAGCTTGTATTAATAACAGCCTATGGTCAGATGTGGGAGCAAAGAAATAAGTTGGAACTTATATTTAAAAAAAGAAGCAGAGCATAAAAGTTAAAAAAATGTGAATCTTAACCATGTGGCAAAGAAAGAAAAAGCTTTTTTTGGAAGAGGAATTCAAGTGGGCTGCTGAGCATTTGATGAAAAAGAGATGACAGGATTTTAATCCAGGTCAAGATATACCAAGAATAAGTTTTAGATGTATAAAATTTTACCATTTACTTTGTTTTACTTCCTTTTTGTGAGCTTTGTTTTCAGTAATGCCAATTTTCTTAAAGTATTTAAAGTCAAAATTTTGGCACTCTACTTACTTGAATACTTTATTGAAGTTTTCCAAGTTATTTTGAACAGGATATAAAATAATTGTGAGAGCGCATTTGCAAACGTATTCTGTACCATTAAAGTATAATCTTTCGAAGGCTAAAACATTATATAAAAGTTTTCATACCTATTTGTCTTCTAAATAAGTACCTACTCTTAGCAAGATTTCATTAATAATTAATATGCCTAATTCTAAAATATTTTTGTTTTATCTTAGTTGTGCTTGCTCTTCTACTCAATATAATATTACTTAAAATTGGAAATGAAAAGATAAAACAATTATAATTTGTACATTCTTTATTAAACTATGGAATGGCACAAAAATGGAAATAAATGCAGGTATTTGCCACACTTATTGGTATTTTTTAAATTAGCAATTATTTGCCAGGCCATTTAGGGAGTTTTCTTGAGCTAATATTCAGACACTATGTTTTTGGAATATTCCGTCAGAATATTTAGATTTTATAGGAAAAATTCCATTGACCTTTTTTTTTTTCTAAAGGCAAATTTACTTTTAGCCCTCATTTAAGTGGACATGAATAGTGAACCATAAGACATTTCATTAAGTTACATGCTTTTCAGTAATGAAGACACGTTAGCAAGTGGGTTTCAGATTCAAAGTAATTCTTTTTTCATCAAAAACCCAGTCGAGGCTGGGCGCGGTGGCTCACGCTTGTAATCCCAGCACTTTGGGAGGCCGAGGCGGGCAGATCACGAGGTCAGGAGATCGAGACCACGCTGAAACCCCATCTCTACTAAAATTACAAAAAATTAGCCGGGCGTGGTGGCAGGCGCCTGTAGTCCCAGCTACTCGAGAGGCTGAGACAGGAGAATGGCGTGAACCCGGGAGGCGGAGCTTGCAGTGAGCCGAGATTGCGCCACTGCACTCCAGCCTGGGTGACAGAGCGAGACTCTGTTTCAAAAAAAAAAACAAAAAAACCCAGTTGATCTTTAAACTTCCTTTGGAGCTTTAAACTTTTAGTAATGATAAATTATAAAATTATTGATGGATTTTTTTCACTTATATTAACTATATCAGAAAGGGATCATTTTGACATAGATTATTATGTTAAATAAAACAAAATTTTCATATATATCAAATGACAGAGAATCAAATGTATAATAAGACCTAGACAAAAAAAGCTAAACAGACATTTCCT
This sequence comes from Symphalangus syndactylus, assembly GCF_028878055.3. Taxonomy (NCBI): domain Eukaryota; kingdom Metazoa; phylum Chordata; class Mammalia; order Primates; family Hylobatidae; genus Symphalangus; species Symphalangus syndactylus. The sequence goes on from NC_072429.2 coordinate 75,600,136, forward strand.
TTGGTGTCATTTAATAAATTCTTTTGTACAATATTTTTTGCAGAAAAAAATGGAAACTAACACTACAGAGGTGTGGTCTCTATTTTGTGTCTGATGTAAATTTAATTTTCTTGTTAAACAAAAATTACGGGAGACCACCGTTTTGGACTGAGCTCCTGCACCAAGGCCCCAATACACCAGACCAAACTAAAATGGATTCATTCATGCTAAATGTCACATAATCAAGCAGAAACTGTAAGAAAATTGGTAGATTCTTGAAACAGGCCAGATTTTCCTGAAAACAGCAGATTCCAGTCTACCCAAGTCAGCTTAATAAGACAGTCCCCTCTGCTTCAGTCTTTTCCAAAAAAAAAAAAAAAAAAAGGGTAAACCGAAGTAACCTGACATTAACAATCTGCTCTTTTTTTTTCTATTTTTTTGTTTCCTTGTCCCACTTTCAAAAATCAACTTATCCACCACTGCCCAGTGGGAGTTCTCATTGTGTTTTATAGAATGAAGGCTCCCTGATTCACGAACCACAAATCGAGCTTATTTAATCTATAAGTAAATTTATTGTAATTTTGTCTTTTGATGCGATTTACTAAAACCGTATATACTTTTTTCGTTAGTATGTGTTCAATTCCTTTTAACAAATATTTTGTGTTATTTTTCTTATTAAAACGTGAACGCTTAAAGTTAAAAAGACACTTTAAAGCTACAAATATCTTCTTGAATTTCTTGAACCAATTCAAGAACAATTACATCCAGATTCTGATGTCCTTGGCAAATGCCATGCCATTGAGAACGGTGCCTGTACAGGGCTATTCCTTTTAGGATTCATCACACACTTACCCAATAAATAAATAAATATCTTGAGATATAGCATAAAAGGAACAAATTGAGTATATTTTATTCTGATGGATTTTTAGCGGGTTTCTACTTTCCCTGTTCTTTTGTAGGCATATTTTGTAGGCCGGTAACATCCTATCTCTCAAGAGTTACTCTTGCTCTTGCTTTGGCCAGAGTCTGTTTTACTGAATATATGGCTTGGCCCTTTGACAAGGATGAATTGTTTGTTTGCTCATTTGTTTTTATTGCCCTAGGTCCTCAGGAGTTTTCTTACAGGATTGGCAATCACTGCTTGTTTGCTAGGTGCCTGACCCTTTTATCCTCTATGTCATCGCTCCTGGCTGCTGTGATCTCCTCTTACATCTTGGCATGCAGATCTTTTCTCAGTTATACTTTGGTTGTTACTAAACCCTTTGGTGGTATCCCTCAAATCTTCTACTGTCCTGGCAGTGTTTTCAAAGTGCTGTGTATAGTGATCCTCTGAATTTTTTAAGGTTTCTCAGTACATATTGTTTTTCTAGTACAATGAATGGTTTCCTACAGAAGTTTCTTATTTCATAGGATTTTATGAGAGTCAAACTATCTCAGTTATTTCAAAAGTGTGCTTATAACCAATGCACTTATACTTTACTGCTTATTTATTGTCATACCTAATAGTTTCTATAAAGCAGAAAAGACAGTTTTCATCAAATTCCATTGATGGCAAAAATAATAAGTCAAGACTACTTGTAGTTTTAAAATTGCAGTGTCAATTATTTCTTGGACAGCTTTGTGCGTTTTATTATTATTCTTAATATTTTCTTAAAGTTTTCTTTTGAGTAACACACTTTCATATAGTATTTAATTTGACCACGCAACAATGCTATGAGAGATAACCTATCCTAGTAACTTCAGAAGCAACATCAAAAATATTTTAAAGAAATCTTCAATCTAAGATAATGTACTCAACAATTAAATACTGTGAGAAAATATATAGTAAAATAAAGCATGCTAGCTAAAATGTTTTATGAAGTTATACAAAGGTTAATTATTTTCAGTATTATTAATTATACCTTCTTAATGGTACATGATAGTATTTTCAATGTGAAGAGGAAAAAATGAATCAGACGGAAATTAATTCATTTATTTTCTTTTTTGAGACAGAGTCTCACTCTTGCCCAGGCTGGAGTGCAGTGGCACTACCTTGGATCACTGCAACCTTCATCTCCCTGGTTCAAGTGATTCTCCTGCCTCAGCCTCCCAAGTAGCTGGGATTACAGGCATGTGCCACCACACCAGCCAATTTTTGTATTTTTAGTAGAGACAGGGTTTCACAGTGTTGGCCAGACTGGTCTTGAACTCCTGACCTCAGGTGATTCACCCACCTCAGCTTCCCAAAATGCTGGGATTACAGGTGTGAGCCACTGCACTCAGCCTCGTTTTTTATTTATGTAAGGACAGTGTTTTACTGGTGATTAGGACAATCTGGCTGATGCTTATCATTAAAATTTATCATCACCAAACATTATCATATTTTTCTAGTAAACTCCTTCTCTTCACAAAAAGAGGTGTTTTTGTAGTTGACAAAGAACGAATCTGAATGAACTATTTGCTGGGTTTGTATTTAAGCTCTTTCACTTACCTGACCTGAAATTTATTATCTAAAATTGGGGTAATAAAATGACTTATCTTAGAGAGTTATTATAAATCCAAAACAATTATAACTTAAAATTTAAAGATATTTTAAATAAAAAGTATATTTTTATTTAACAAGAAAAAATATTATTTTTTTCTCGAATATTTGACACTTCTTCCCACCTTCCTTTTTGGCATATGACCTTTCATATTAGAAGCCATTAGATGGGAACTTCCTCATGGTTTCTTCACCAAATCTGCAAGCCTATGGTCATCTGTGCTCATCTTTTCCTTTAATCCGTTAATAATGGAGGAAACTTTCCCACCTGCCCAAGGCAACTCTTTCTGTTTGCTTGAAACCCTTGATTTTCCCCTTTGTCATCACTGAGCTCCTTTAAATTTTCCATCTCGTTAGCCTCAAAGTTTTTGCTTTATAATTGATTATCTCATTAGGATTCTGACATCATCTATCATCATTTGTGTTAATATCATTGGCATTAACTTCTTCATTACTCTATTTTTCTTAATTATTGACCTATCCTCACTCTCCTTTAAGACCAAACTTCTTCAAAGAGTTGTTCATATGTGGTTGCTGCTATTTTATCACTTTTCATTTACTCTTTATTCAATTAAAAGCTTGGCTTCCAGTTGCACTTCTCCATCAAAACGACTCTGGCTAATATCACTTGCCAAACTCCATGCTGTTTAATTTCATGCATACTATTTCTGTCATTTTATATGTTCTGACACTACATTACACAATGTTGATTACTCCACTCCTTAAATTTTTATGCACCCTTCTCTTGTGGCTTCTATGACACAGTATTTTTTCTTTTCTTTATCTTCTTAGTTTTTTGTATGCCAACTTTTTCTTTTATTTAAGAGCGTCTCAAACTGGAGTGGGCCATGAGACAGTGCATCTCTAACAACTTCCACGTAATGCAGATGTTGTTATTCCGTAGACCACACTTTGAGAAAAATGTTTCTACAGTATAACTGAAAATCCTTAAGTCACAGACAGCTCTTATTACTTCTCATTCAGAAATCTCTCCCTAGTTGACCTCATGCATTCTCTTGGCTTTAAATGCCATACACATGCTAATGACTCCCAAGTTTAAATATCCATTCTGGCCCACTTTCTTAATTTCCAGATCTATATATCAAATCTCTACATGGCATCATTTCTTGAAAGTTTTACCAGCATTTACAAACTTTTAATTTCAAAAGCAGGGCTCTTAAGCTTTCCTCCAGTTTTTTTGTTTTTTTTTCCTCTTAATTACCCACTTAAGTCAATGGTGCCTCTATCTACCCAACAGCAAAACCAGACATTTGATACCAGACTTTATCTTACTCATCTGTCAAGTGTAATTCCTTACCAAGTTATATTTCACCATTCTTTTAAATATATGAAGAAAGTACACTTATTCTTTTTTCCCTAGTTCTAGTCTAGCTTCTACTTATTCCTCAGGTTGTAGCTTAAATATCAATTTCTCAGTGTATCTTTTGTAACTGTTCCTATGAATGAAATCATTTAAGTTATCTTGTTAAGAACTTCTGTAATATTATGTGGGTTAATAAAAGACCAGTGAAATTTGTGGAGGCAAAAGGAGAAGTTTATCTTCTAAAAGCAATTTGCATGTTGCATAGATGAAGCCTTTCATGCAAAACGAAAGCGTGCTCCAAGGAAGGGTTATAGGGTGAGCAATTATAAAGGCAAAAATCACAGGGCAGGGGAGTCAGCGGAGAGATGAACAGTCTTGATTGGAAGACCTTTAAGCCCCAAATCACCAGTCTGTCTTAATTGGCTGGTTCCGAGTGGTCAGTCTGTTTATACCAGGTGTTCTGTTGGTGGTCAGTTGGGAAATTTCCAGTTACAGTTTATCTCAGCACTGACAATTGGAACTGGCTTGGCTTGATTATAGAAAGGGCAGCCTTGTGACACTTTTACAACTCCTTTCTGAGAACACAGTCATTTTCTCAGCACACAGGGTACATGACTGTTCTCCAACCCTGCCATGGCTGCCTGGATCTGCTTTTAATTTTTGGTTTCTTAGCCACAAGGAGTCAAGTTTTTCTCTGGGTCAGGGCATACTTTAACATGGCTCTTTTCAGAACCATGCACACACCACACACACACACACACACATTTAAACTCCATGTATTTATATATTTGTATGGCCAAGGGAAAGCATCCCATTCACCCTTTGAAATTTCACTAAAAAAATCAACTGTCAAAAGGCAGATTTATAAGAGAGAAGGCATACAAATGTACTAACATGCATAATGGAGCATCACAGAGTGATGATTCCAATCTCTGAATGTGGTACAGAAGCTTTTATACCATCTTGACATGACAGAGAGAATGGAGACTCAGAGCATGTCTCCAAATAGGTTATGGTAGTACAGTGGCAAGACAGTTATAGGAGGCAGAGAAGAGGAGTCCTGGCTAGCAAAGGTGTCCTGTTATGTAGATGAAACCTCACAGGTGACAGACTTCAGAAAGAATAGATGGCGAATATTTCTTTCAGATCTTTAAAGGTGTCTAACTCTCAATTAATCTTTCCTAGATTGGATAAGAGAGAGCCTGAGAGAAGGCCTGGTTGCATCAATGCAGATTTTCTCTACAAATTGCAAATCTTTCCACAAAAGAGGGCTTTTCAGCTATTCTTGTATTTCCAGCCCTTTCAAACGGCCATCTTGAAATATGTGAAATAAGTATATTTTGAGGTGAAATATGTTGGTTTCCTTCATATTCATTTAATCAACATGTTTGAAGCATAGGCACTCTATGAGGTGTTGGTACAATGTTGAACAAAACTGACATAATCTCACAAGCTCCATAAACCAGAGATTATGTTAGTTTTGTTTAACATTGTACCAATGTACACAGGTTGTACCAACCTGTACCAGGCAGAATAAATTACAGAGTTAGAAGGTCAAGATATCTGGATTAAAACCCTATCATCTCTTTTTTATCTTTATTAAAATGTTCATTCAACAAATATGTTTGAAGTGCAAGCACTCTGCTCAGTGTTGGTACAATGTTGAAAAAAACTGACATAATCTCACAAGCTCCATAAACCAGAGATGATGTTAGTTTTGTTTAACATTGTACCAACACCGAGCAGAGTGCTTGCACTTCAAACATATTTGTTGAATGAACATTTTAATAAAGATAAAAAAGAGATGATAGGGTTTTAATCCAGATATCTTGACCTTCTAACTCTGTAATTTATTCTGCCTCTGTGATACTTAAGTCACTCAAACTCACATTGAATTAATTTTCAACTGTCATTAATTTAAATAGCTGCTTGATTTCTCCCTCAGGCCTTTGCTGCTAGATAGAATAGTTCACTGTTTCTCAGTGTCAGCAGTGCTTTGTAATTGGGCTACCTGAAAACCAGGATTTGGTTACATTTTGTTAAAGAACAATTAATTACACAAGGTACAGAAAAAGAACTGACACCTAGAATCGAGAAATGCCTAAGATGCTAGAGATTATCTAATCAAAAGATGCCAAATTGATTTCCTCTTTAGTGTCAAAATCTATTAGTTCTTAATGACTCTGTGAAGGGCTAGGGTGAGAATGAATGTGAGTCCAGCTTGGGCACAATGGCAGAGCATGCTGAGGTCTATTTGCAGTATTTGCAGTATTTGCAGTAGTTGCAGTAGTTGCAGTAGTTGCAGTAGTTGCAGTAGTTGCAGGATGGGAGACTGGGCCATTGTGATGTCTATTTCAACTCTGATTTGATACATAGATAAAGAATATGAAAATCAGGCAAAATATTTGCTGCAGCATAGGTCCCAGTACTAGTTTATTACAGAGTTAGGACTAGAATTTAGATTCCTAACTTTCAAATCTATTCCGTAGTTCCACTGCTATTCCTAAAATTTTCTATTTATTTTAACCTTTTCTATGTTTATCTAAATTTTTTTCTAGAGATTTAATGGACATGCAATCTTTTGTTCTTATAGAACAAGAATGGGATAAACTTCAATGAAACAAAATTAAATAAGCTTTTTAAAGATAGTACATTTGATTTTCATTTATTCAGATGTCTAAATACTATAAAAAGCAGTTTTTTAAAAAAATCATTAAATTAGTGTGATAGTTTTTGTAGGTGTCAACTTGACTGGATATATGGTGTGATAGTTTTTGTGGGTGTCAACTTGACTGGATCAAGGGGTACCCAGATAGCTGGTAAAGTATGATTTAATTCTCAGTGCTTTAGTAGGTGTTGAGCCCCTTTCTCTTCTACAAGAAGGGAAATCCAAGTAGTTTGGCATATGATTAGAATGACTGGGCTACCCAGTTGTGGTTTTGAGGGTGTTTCTGGAAGAGACTGACATTTTTGTCAGTGCACTGAGTGGGTAAGTTCTGCCCTTAGTGTGCATGGGCACCATCCAATCAGCTGAGGACCCAGATGGAACCAAAAGGTAGAGGAAAGAAGAAGTTGGGCTTTCTCTTCTGGAGCTGGGACTTCTTTCCCTCTTCTTAGACATCAAAACTCTAGGTTCTGGGGCCTTTGAACTCTGGGACTCACATCAGCAGCCCCCTGGTCTCTTGGGCCCTTAGCCTCAGACTGAGAGACACTATCAGCTTCCCTGGTTCTAAGACCTTTGGACTTAGATTGAGCTATGCTACTGGCTTCCCTGGTTCTCCAGCTTATAGACAGCCTATGATGAGACTCCTCAGCCTCTATATCGGAGTAAGCCAACTTCCATAATAACTCCCCTCTCTCCCCCATAGATAGTTAGAGAGATAGATAGATACATAATTTATACTTTCTATCTTTCTGGAGTACTCTGACTAAGCTGGCTTTAACTGTTTTTAGACCCAAGACTATTTTGATTGTGTTGCTAGCAAATTTAACTGTATTTTATAACTCTAAATATTGAAGATTGTCTTAAGAACAATTACAAAATTCTTGCCCTACTATCTCTTTCCTTGCAAATGTTTCTCCTTGGAGCATGGCTTATTATAGTGCGTATTTAAAATGGAAGTTGGAATTTAATTGTCCTTAGTAGGATGACATAAACAGTATAACATACATGGGTTACATTAGTTATTACAATTGCTCTTAAAAACTCTAATAAACATAAGATAATAACTCTATTTTCTCACTTTACTTGGTTGTCAGCATTGCATTCACCTATTCTGTTTTAAAAATTGTCAGACAAAAGTGGGAAAAGCTTAACCTTTTAATGAATGTAAAGTGAGAACCTATATCTAAGATTTGACTGGCTGAAGGCTGAAGTTATTTTAGGAGGTGTGATAAATAAGTTTAGTCTCCTTAGTAGAAATCTATAAGGCTGTTCAGTGTTTAGAGAAATTAGAGACTAGTCACTGAATGAGAAAAAAAATCCTGTTTTGAGAGAATAAACATTCTAGAATAGCATGGGTGATAGCAACACCAACAAAAACAATAACTAAAAAAACCCATGCAGCATAGAAATATTTCTTATTATAGAATACAAAAAAATGGATTTGATTCCAAACTAACAAAAATATATTCTATTTTTTTCAAGATTTATACATAGCTTTTATGCTTGGTAGCAAACACAGTTGTAAGGAAGGTCTAGGTACCAAACGGGTGACTCAGTTACTTTGTGTCTCTGCAGAAACACCTGGGTCCTGCAAAACAGGTCTTGAAGAAGCCCACTCTTGTTGAGAGTCTTCTTAAACTTGTATTATACATTAGCATTCATATTCTATAAGCTCTAAGATAACTTGGGAATTTCAAGGTCTCAAGCTACTACAACTCTGAACAACTTTCCCTTTCTCTTTGTGGCATTTTATGAAGTGTTAGGCAGTGAAGTAACATGCCATAGAGTAGTTATATTATTCAGAATTCTCCAGAGAGACAGAAACAATAGTATTATATGTGTGTTTATATATACATATATGAGAGAGAGAGAGGAAAAGAGAGAGAGAGGAAAAGAGAGAGACTGAGGAAGACAGAGAGAGGAGAAGAGAGAGGGAGACTGAGGAAGAGAGAGAGAGAGAAAGAGAGAGAGAGAGAGAGAGAGAGGAGAGATAATTAACTAGGGAATTTGGCTTATGCAATTATGCAGGCTGAAAAGTCCCAAGTCCAGGTCTGAAGGTTTCAGAACCAAGGAAGACAGTGGTGTAACTCTCAGTCTCAGGCTGAAGGCCTGAGAAACTGGAGGGCCATTCATGCAAGACCCAGTGTCCAAAGACTGGATAACCCGGAGTTCTGATATTCAAGGACAGGGAAAGACGGGTGTCCCAGCTCCAGAAGAGAGAAAGAACAATCAAGTTTTTGCTTCCTTTTTGTTTTACCTGTGCCCTCAGTAGATTGAGTGGTGCCCAGTCACATTGGATGAGGGCAAATCTTTTGAATTTACTCCAGTGATTCAAATACCCGCCTCTTTCAGAAATGCCCTCACAGATGTACCCGGAAATAATGCTTTACCAATTATCTGGGCATCCCTTAATTCAATCAAGTGGACACCTGAAATGAAGCGTCACGGTACTGCAGTGCTTTGCATCTTTGCCTCACTTCCAGTTTCTTTTTCTTTCACTGTCTTTGTCAGTGCCTTGTAGTTTTTAAATAAAGGATTAAAATTGTAATCCTTGTTTCACACTCTACTTTCGGGAGAATCTGTCCTAAGACAATGCCCTATTGGTGTGAAGCTTACCACACATAAGTTCACAAAATAGCATTTTTCTCAGTGGCTTTTCCTGTGGCAGTATTACAGTTCTTTTGGGTATTGCAATGGGATTATAGATACAGACGGTCCCAAACTTACAATAGTTCTCCCTATGATTTTTTGATTTTATGATGGTGTGAAAGTAGTAGGTATTCAGTAGAAATCATGCTTCAGTACAGTATACATTACATGAGATATTCAATACTTTACTGTAAAATAAGCTTTGTGTTAGATGATTTTGCTCAACTGAAGGATAATGTAAGTGAGCATGCTAAAGATAGGCTAAATTCCAGATAGCGCCACTGCAGTCCGGCCTGGGCGAAAGAGCCAGACTCCGTCTCTCTAAAAAATAAATAAATAAATAAAAATAAAAAAGATAGGCTAAATTAAATTATGATGTTTGGTAGGCTAGATGTATTAAATGCATTTTGGAAATACTATTTTTTCAGCTTATGATGGGTTTATTAGGTTGCAGCTCTATTATAAATAGAAGAGCATCTTTATATACAAAATGCATTTTGTATACATATATAATTAAAGAGCTTCAGACAGCTAAAATTATGGGGAAGTTACTAAATAATGCAAGTTGTTATCAATGTTATTCCTCCTTAAATTTCATGTGAAGAGGAAACATTTCTTGAATTTATTTTACAAATAACAAATATAGTAAAATGTTACAAATTTTACAAAGAGAAAAATCCTCACTGTACAAGGCTCTTTTAAAAGAAGAAATCTTTTGGGGGGATTGTTGTTCATTATGGAATCCATCAGAGGTCAGCACCTTTCTTGGAAAGAAGACAATAAAAATGTAACGAATGGATAAAAGAATAAGGTCTCAGCACTAACAATTGAACATTTCTCAATGATTCCCATTATTGTTTCTGATATGATGATTGTCCTTTATGCTTTAAGGTACACTTTGCTTTTAAATAACTTTATTTTCACCTCTGAAAAAGTCTCTTTATAACTTCAACTTTCAAAATATTATCTTAAAGTACTTAACTTTTCAATAAATATCTTCAGTCTTTAATCTTTTTAAAAAATAATCTGGCAGTCTATGTGGATAATACTAAAAGCTTATTGATTCATTTATCTCAAGCAATGGGTCAATTCCCTAAATGAAATCAGTAAAATTTGTTGCTTGATTGGTTTAACTCCTGACAAAATGGTCTATTGTTTTGCTAGGTAGATAAAGCCAGTTTTATTTTCTTCTTTCTATACCTTTTAAAAGTATAGTATTGCTTCTCTTAGCATATTCCAACTTAGTGCTAAGTGAAATTCTTCAGAAGAAGGTGCTATGTAAATTTAAAGTATTTTTAGTGTTACAGATGGCTTGTTCCTGACAGGCGTCTATATTTCAGTACTCAGCAATATTCATCAAGTACAGAATTTGTTTTCACTTATTTCCCAACAAATTCAGATTTCTCTCTTCCTGCAGATGTCTAGCTTAAAATCAGGGATATGAAGAACTTCTTAGGAAATTCTATCCTTATTTGAAAGTAACGCTTTTGAAGTCTTTCCCCTAGGGAATATCAGGGGTCTAGATTTCTTGCATAACTTTTTATAGCAAAAAAGTCTGTAGATTTACCTAATCATAAAGGCCTGAATAAGTATGTTGTGCAAATAAAATATATACTCAAATGCTTTCTCAGAAACAGGCCTTTTCCTGTTGAATTGGGGAGAGAAACTTTATGTTTTATTTGGAGCAATATAAAAGACTTTGAAGATTTCCAACTGTAACTGACTGTATTAAAAGACTAAATTAAATGTGCATTTGGAGTTAGAATATTTTCTGTGTCCTAATAATAATAACTATGATAATAAAATGAGTTATTTTTTAAAAAGCATATTTATTATATACATCTTACTTGACTGCTGTAGTTAATCAGATTTTGCAAAAGAGAATTTTACAATAATAATTTAAATACTTGAAACATAAACAATATTTTGATTATTGTGCTTTGAGTTTCAGCCCATGTGCAACAGAAAACAATTTGTTAAAGCCATAGCCTTATCTGATTGTAATCTTAGTTTTTGGTTGTATATTTATATTTCTGAATTGTGAGTCTATTGAGGCAAATACGTATAGTTTATTTATCTCTCTATCCCGTAATGAGTATAATACATGGATGCCCACAACATTTTTAACGAGATGAGTGAATGAATAAAAAATACATGGTTGACATAATATATATTACTATACATTAAGGTATAATTTTACCTGCACTTCTTCGGAAAAATTTTACATGTAGGTTTTAAAGAATACAATTCCTTGCCGAATTACCTGGATTTAGGCACGCGCACAAATGGAGATTTTTTATATCTGTGATAATGCTTTAGTATTAGGTTTGGCATAGCAATATGGAAGGCTGGGAATTGATACAGGGTCAGATCCTTGAACCATGTGAACTTTTCATATGTTGTTGCTTATATAATTCAAATAGATGTGTGAGGTTGGGCCCTTTGCTCATGTCTTTTCTCAGTTCTAACTTAAGTATATCATGGCTTATTTTAATAGACATTTATTAATATTTTTGGTAACTGTGTCTCTATTTAAATAACTTCATTCTTTCACTCTTGGGAAGGGAAATTATATCTTTATATTTATTTCTTACTGTGTAACATACTAATACCTCTATTGCACATCACATTTTTTCAAGTGCCCAATGATATCCTTCTGTTACTAGCCTTTCCGTACTTTGTGAAAAGTTCCCCCAAAGCATGAAATCAGTTTTATTTTTTTTCATTTAAGCCTAGGGTTGTTGTGATGGCACATGGAACTTTTTGAAGATGACAGCAAAATTTTATAAGTATTTATCTATGAAATAATTTTAAGAGTAGCTTTAATTTCATGAAATAAATACAACTTAAAGATATTTATTTTAATTTCCTAAAATATAGTTTTCAGTAATTTTGTTACAGCCTTCAAGCACAGAAATTATTTATAGGTAATAAATAGAATTTGATTTGTCATTTTTTCTTTTCTTTTCTTTTTTTTTTTTTTTTTTGAGACGGAGTCTTTCTCTGTTGCCAGACTGGAGTGCAGTGGTGTGACCTCAGCTCACTGCAATCTCTGCCTCCATGGTTCAAGTGATTCTCTTGCCTCAGCCTCCCGAGTACCTGGGACTACAGGTGTGCACCACCAAGCCCAGATAATTTTTGTATTTTTAGTAGAGACGGGTTTCACCATGTTGGCCAGGATGGTCTCAATTTCTTGACCTCGTGCTCTGCCCGCCTCAGCCTCCCAAAGTGCTGGGATTACAGGCATGAGCCACCGCGCCTGGCCTGATTTGTGTCATTCTTTACAAATTTGACATCTTGCAACCCCCTGAATTCATTAATTCAACAAGCATTTATTTAGCCCCTGTGATGTACTGGATATTGTTTTAAGTCTTGGAAGTATAGCAGTGAATAAAAAAAGTATTGCTCTCTCTGAGTAATTACATAAAAGTACTAAGTAAAAGGAATAAGGTTTTTACTTCTGGGACATCCTCCACCTCCTGCTAGGCTGTCATACACTTTTATTTGTCCCACAGCTCAGGAGCTTATATACACAATACTTTTCTTCCTTTTCAGGAAAATATCTTATTCTCTTAAAAAGATTGAATATAAACAATTAAAAACATACGTGATTTTGTTGAGAAGTGCTGTGTCCAGAAACAGGGACTGGCTATCATTTATTGCTATGTGATATTTAAACTAGAATAGGATGCAATATGAAAGGTACTTTAAGATCACTTCAGTGACACAATACACCAAGAATTCTGGAAGGCATAAGTGACTGGATTACTGTAATAAGGAATGAGTGATCATGGTGCTGGCATCACATGGTGTCATTCCTTGTTGCTATGCAGGTTTAGCCTGAGTGCCTTGGGACGTGTTTTGGAACTGAAATAATCTCAAATTGCCTAAGCCTATAATGTCATGTCTATATTAGCTACTAGTAAAAGGCTTTTCACCTACTGTAGTATAGAAAGTTAGAATATTGAGACAAGAAAGTTATCATGGTGTGGCTGTGTGGTTACATACGTGACATAGTCCCAGGGTCTTCCAATAGGTAGTATACAACCTCATATCACAATAATCCTTTGCACTACACTGCTGGGAAAAAGTCACATGACTAATAATAACTTATAACTGCTTTTTTAATTCTAAGAGAAGCTCTTAATAAGGGTTTAGTGCTTACTTGTTACAATAAGCCAATGGGTAAGGGTGGTTATTACTTCAGATGAGGATGCTGAGCTTCAAAGAGGTTAAATAATTTAATCACTCATGAGTAAGTTGCAGAGTTGTTAGAACAGAAGCCTGTTTGATTCATCCATGATCTTTTTACCAGAAAACTGGACTATTTTAATGTCCTTCATCTCTATTTCCTGTTTTACATTAGTTCTTGAAACAGTGTTTCTTGAAGGTCTTCTACTAAAAAACTAGTTCAGAAGAAGTGAAGGATATTTCATTTGAAGTAAAATATTTGATTAACAATGGCTTGAAGTTTAATTTTTTTTCTAACAGTAGTATTGTTCTGAATGTTTGGTATATACACACACATAAGGAATTAACAGGAAAAAAGGTGCAGAGTGTTATTTATAATAAGTCCCCAATTTTTATAACTGTGATTTTTTTTTTGGTATGTGTGGAACATGCTTGGTTTAGTGCACTAAAGAATTTATTTTTCAGCATGGTGCTTTAAACCAGATTTGCCTAGAAATTGTTAGCTCATGGTAAGCAATTTAGAAAACTGAACCCAGGTGGTCATATTTATTTCCATTCAGCTATTTACCTATTAGTTGCCTAATTATGGTTCCAAGCTTGTTAAAATTTTAGAGAAACAACAACAAAAACATAAATACAATTATAACTTCATATAACATCAGCAAGCCCAAGTTAGTTGTGACGACAAACTCTAATGCTGTTAAATAAACAAACACTTAAAATTCAAAGCAAAACTCATAGACATACCACTACATGGCTGACTACTGATTGATAGTGATCTCAAGGTTGTTATTATACATATAAAATATTGTGTTGTATACTATAAATTCATAGTAAATGCATAATAAATATGCTAATATTAATGTATGAAATATATTTCGTATTTCACCTTTAAAAGCTCTTTTTGAAATTTAATCACATATTTAAAAACAAATTCTTAAAAATAATTAACAGCAACATGGGGAGTATGAAATAAATTTTGTCTTCAAATTTAGTAGTAAATCACCTAACTATTCCACTGGCAAAACTTCTCAAATTGCACAAGAATATTTCCATGTTTTTTCCACACTCTTTTCCATGTTACACATAAGAATATTTTTACATGCAAGGTATATTTGTATAGTTAAAGAGAAATCTGAATCAGCAGAATAGGTAAATTAATTTCTTCAATCAGCAATGACTGAGCATAGTTCAACCGGCATAACAAAATAAAGACACATTTAAATTATCACTTCTCTTCAATAGTAAGGGCAAATACCTTCCTAATCCATGTTTCCATCCCCTACCTCTGTGGTTTACTTCTTATTTATTTCATATGTTGCTTCTGTTATAATTCAAATGTCACTTCAGCAAACCTGGGCAACAGTCTTGAAGCATTGACAAGATTAGCAATGCTGCTGAGTACAATATGCAGCAAGTCAATAATTTGGGGGATAATTTTCTTTGTAGATAATATGAAGTTTCTCATTTTAAACAATCACCATTTACTGTGCAAAGTCTTTAAATAAGATCAGTTTTACATTAACTGTTGCCCAAATTTCCAACTATGAGCTAAATTCATGGATATTTTAAGACAGTTAATATGAGAAAGGTATTTATTTCAGGCACAGCGTCAATTAGAGGGGCCACTATAATGACATTCAGAGACTAGGTATAATTGTAATAGTACTGAATAGAATGCAATTATATTAAATAGCATTATGGGGATTGGGTGACCCAAGGAATGACTACTGAAATGTAGTCTTTTTTCTGTTTTTTCATTCAATGGTTGAAATTATGCCAAGGTCATTTGTGATTGAGAGCTATCTGATGGTTGTCGGTATTCTCTAGGAAAAATTAATTGAGGGTCACTTTTCTATTCCGAGTAAAAAGCAGAGCTGGACCTTCTAAATCACTCAGCAAGATTCTGGGAAAGCTTGTCTGAAGCAATCTATTTTGTGGTTTTATTAGCAGAGATTACCTTTTAGAACAAACCGGCATGACTTTTAAACATTGACCTGTTTTTTTGAAAATATGTTTCTAAGAGAAAAAATACTCATGCTCATAATGTTTTCACTATGTTATTATCTCCTTTAGAAATACCTTGAATTTGAATGCTCTTCCAGTTTTTAAGTACACCTGTTTTCTTTTTGATCTTTTACAACTTTCAGTAGGTTATGTTTTAATAGGTTAAATTTTCTATGGTGTATATTATATTTTTTCTTTTTAAATAGAAAGTTTTTCCCTCTTTTATCTTAGAAAATGATGTATGTTGTCTGAAAAAATACTCAGACGTTTAATTAGTAGCAAAGAATTGTTTTAATATATAACCAGAGGCGATGATTATGTATTTGAAAATTTTAACTATGAAATACAGAAATGTAGTGTATGTGTGTGTGTGTTTGTATGCATATATATGTGTGTGTGTGTGTTTTACACACACATATGCACGTGAGTATTAACTACTCAATGTAAAACATTACTTATCATCAATGGGTTATCTTCTGACATCACACTGGGATAGAACTATACAGTAAATAATGAATTGTGGGATGCAGCCAGGCTTGCAGAAAATAACTATTTGAGGGATGGTGCATGAACAGAAAGCTGTAATTTTGACAGGTGGCAAGGTGTCGTGTCACCAAGCCTTTCTAAAGCCTCATATCTCATACCTATTGATTAATGGCTCTAATTAAGGAATGAAATCAAGCATGTGAAGACAGGGGATCGCTTTAGGTCCTTGTTTGGTAGTTTTCTCTTCCTGGCATAGGACTCATCCATCTAAATATCACTGCTCTTTCATTTATTACTGCTGTATGTTATCACGAAAACAGTAGAAGGGGTGTATTCTGATCTTGTCCTGGTCATGCAAAAATGTAATTTGACGAGGGCTGAAGTAAGAGAATATGCCAGAACATCATTTGAATAAGAACCTTTGTGCGAGAGCACTTCACTTGTGAATGCGTCCATGGGGATTTGAGACAAGTTCAATTGCCTTTGAAAACAAACGATTATATTAGTTTACTTTCTTGGACTCGATCTTGCAAAGCTCTTACTTTCAAAGCTCTCAAATCTACTTAATTTAAAATCTTTTGTTAGGTTGTTAAGAAAACACCTTAAAATATGGCAGGTGGCATTTAGGTAAGTGAGGAGAAAAATAAACAGGTTATATTAAGAATTTTAAAGAATACCAAGTATGCCAAAACTAATATTCTCCCATACTGCTTACTAACAAGATCCCAATCCTGACGTTGTACTATACAGCTAAACAAGTCCCAGAGGAAATTCTTGATCCTCTGACCCTGTATGAAATATTGACTCCTTAGCAGATACTTGGCTTAAGTTAGTTGGAGAGAGCCACCAGCTGGAGCCTGCAGTATACATGGTGAAATACTAACTGTTCTTTATAATTCGTAAGCTTAAACTGAGATGTAATTAAATATCCCATCTCCAAATAAAATTTGTCATATTTTTAAAAGCTTTATATGTTTAGACCATTGACAATAAAATTAAATTTTATGTTGATTAAAAATAAATGTATAGTTCTAAAGAGGGATTCATAGATTGCATTCAGAGTGTTGTGTGGATTTTTATTCAGGTAGTATGTGGATTGACATGTACAACTTTGATAAAATGAGGTCAATTCTGACTATTTAGCAAGACGATGTTTTATTGGGAGTGTTCAAATATTTTTTCTTTGTTCACTACTTCATTTTGCTTTCTTATAATATAGAAGCATAAGATAATTTTATTCCAAAATGCTTACTTAAACACATCTCTAACCAGTTTTTAAGAAAGCACACTTGTATACTAAAATAATCTCAACTTTTATTTATCCTAAACTATAGGCTGACACTTTTTATAGAGCCATAGTTTAGAATACATTATACAGTTCTAAAACATGGCTGGAAGATCGCATATTTTCTATTTTTAAAAAATGAGATAAAGTGTTTTCCTTATATTGAAGCAACAATATGTTTAAATTTTATTAAAAATAATAAAACTTTTTTAGAAATCTAGATTACTGAAATAGGGACATCTCAAATATTTGTATTTCCTTTAGTTGGGATTTGAAAATTGGAACACAACTATGAGGCGAGAAGTTTTTGTTTTTGTTTTTGTTTTTTCTCATGGTATATTGATTTCTAGGGTGATATTTGATGAAATTATTTGCTACAAGACTTGTATTTACTCTGATATATACATGAATACATGTATATATAGGCATGCTAATAAACTTAGAATTTGTTTCTGTCTACATTTTAATTAACTTGCTTATACTATTTTTCACTTATTAATTTTGCACACTACCTTATCTATTTTATTTTAAGAATTTTTTTTTTAAGACAGAAATAGTGATAAAATCATTGCTTACTGAAGCAAGTAGACATTGAATCCAGCTATGCACATTAGAAATATGTTACACACTGCATACTTTTAATAATGATCATTTAGAAGATAATTTTAGCATCCACACAAGGGAAAAATGGATTTTTGATGAGTTCTTATATGACCATATGTGGTATTAGTCAGTGTGAGGTATTGCTAGCAAGCTCATTGCTTTCAAAAATCAAAGTTAAATGGTTCATCTATCATCAGAATTTGTGTCTGGGCGACTTGTCTGAACATCAGTATGATTTATGGTTTGAATTGGAGGAGTCAACCATGCATGTTTCTTAGTTTATCGTTTTATGCTGTCTTCAATTAAATGTCTATAAACACAGTGATGGCTTTATGACATTGTCCATCAATAAAGACTATCAGATTTTGCATGAGAATATGTAATTTTCAGAAACATAATGACCTTTTGACTTCTATGTGCCCTGTTGTTTCTATTATATACATATACATATAGTATTTCTTCATAGAAAATTTTACTACCCAATTTGTCATACAGAACAATTACCTATTTTGTAGAATATCCTGAATTATTATTTAATACTTTTTAAAACACATACTTATCAAATTGTGATTATAATTGGAGTTGAAGTTACAGCTATGTTTTGCACACCATATAAAATGCTTTTATTGAAATGCAAAAAAGAAAAAAAAGAACATCTGAATATTTTCTTGCATGCTGATTCAATATTTGATTGTTCTACGGATTCAAAAGAGTTTAAACAGGTCTTTGCTAAGAGAAAATAATGTATATGGTAATATTAAATTAAATTATTCCACATAAAAGATGAATCCTGGAAAAATCTCATGTTTTCATTTTATTTAGGACATTGAATAATGATACTTTCAGTTTTCATATTTATGAATGTGGTGTATAGTATTCACACTGGCAGCTTGTGGAGGGTGAATCATTTTCTGTGTAGCTCTGCACTGATATTGCTGCTGACAGCAAGGCATTGTAAAAAAGAATTAGTATTCTAGCTCTTAAAGCTATGTTGAATATCTTTTCACCATATTTTTAATAAAAAATACCATGTGAAGGTCTTTATATAACAAATCATCTGCATGTAGTTTAAACACAGAAGAATAGAACGACACAATTAAGGCAGGCTTAGATGTAAGCTTAAACAAGTGTATTTTTGTGAGTACATAATGTTCACATATATATAGTATTCTTTCTGTGTTGAACAAGTGTTTTTTCCATCATAAAACGGAAAAGTGATGCATATGTGGCAGGTATATAAGGCCACCAACCAATGATTATCAGAGTTCACATCACAGTATTGGGAGTACACTAAGATCCATGTATAGCTGCGGATTGAATCTCATATGTCTTTATAAATTCTGAAGAACACATTTGATTTCTCTACTATAAATTAACAGTGCTTAAATCTATGCATAAATTGGATATTGAAACAAAAAATGACCTTTGACTTCAACTAGATAATTCAAGGAAGTGAAAATTGTGTGTAGGAGTGAAACTACTAGACATCATTCTAAATTGTGAAAAGCACCTGGCTATGTAGAAGAAACATTTTGCAAGTAGAAGAAAAATTCTGCATTACTGGAAAATATAAATAGGTTATAAATTCCCAAATTTATAACCTATAGAGAAGTATATACATAAATATAAATATTTAAATACTGGTTTGTTTGGTTATTGCTGTAGGATTGGCTTGCTACCTCTTTTTTAATGCAGTTATTTTAACCAAATTGTCTAAATCAGGCTGAAGATATATTCTGAGAAACAGAGATTTTAAGGATATTTCTAAAGTTTTGAATTCTCTTTTTGATTATATCTCCAGAAAAATTTTATCAATAATACAGAGACTTTTTTAAGAGATGAATTGCAATTTCAAGAAACTAGCTAGCATGAACTTTAGATTTTTCATTCAATGTTTTCCACGGTGTGGTTTTTTTGATATATTCTTTGAGGTCCAATTGTTCTGTGACAATATTTTAATTTTGCATTTTTATTTTTATAGTGATCTAACATAAGAACAGTTGTAAAAATAAAACTATTATTTTTCAGAGACTGTAACGTAGTTATTCATTTGAATACTTTAGCTTCTTAGCTACTATTTTTCAAACTTGGCTCTGGATAATTTTTATCAGGAAAGAAACATTTTTCCCTCTCAAAAGAGGAACTTATATCCTTTGATGTGAAAAACCGTGAGGTAAGTAAGTGTTTATTCTTTTTTAAGAGTTGCTTTAAAATATGCCCAGTATAATGTAGAAGTAAACCTGGAAGTAAAACATTTAAAATAGTCACTATATTCTTAATAGGTGAATTTTTCAAATACCCAAATTTCCCTTAGTTGTTGCAATTTGAAAGAACTACTTATTGTGAATATGGAAAATAAGCTCTGGGTACCGTGATATCAAATGTTCCCTTTTTTTTTAAAATAACATTTTAAAATAATATAAATTAATTATTGAACAGTTGAAAATTTTCAGAGTATGTAAATAAAACACAATTTTAAACACCTTAGAACATCACAGTGTGTTGTGTGTGGGAGGTGACGGTGAAAGCAGTGAGATACTTTTCTTGATGAAGATTATACAGTATTTTTTTCTTAACATTATGTCACATAGTTTTCAAGACTTTTGCATCTTATATGTAAATTATCCATGAAGAGTTTAACCAATTGTATGATTATACATACATCTTGTTTCACTTTTTTGATATTATAAAGCTTCCAATGAGCATCTTTATAGGTAGCTTTTTATTTTATTTTATTGTTCTTCCATTTATGTACTTAGGAAAATACATACTTATGGCATCTATAACCATACTATAAAGACTTCCTCAAATATATATAAATATATGGTGATACCTGTTTTGAGTGCTTTTTAAATAAAATGACATTGCTGACTAAAAAAAATCTGATTTTTGCAAGATTTGAGAAAACACTGTCAAATTATTTAAAATCTATGCAAAAGAACTGATTTTATAGTGCTTGAACATAAAATTCTTCACTGTCTTTAGCCATTTTTGGTGTCATTTAAATATGCCAGAGACATTATTTTAATATCTTTGTCCTCCTCCTGTGCTTAGCCTCATTACATGTTTACTTAGTACTCAACATGTCAAGATGTTCCAGATGGCATTAGGACACTACTTTCCCACTTACAGCATGCTTTTTTTGGAGAAGTGAATATGAGCAAAAGATAACTTTGGATTAATGCAAGCATGTAAGTAGCAGTAGCTTTTCAAAAGACTAAACAAATGAAATCCATTATATTCTTTGTTATATTTAAATCTTTTGCACTTATAGAAGATCCAAAAGGAAATATTTCCTCTATTAATACACAAGATGTATGTTTAGAGATTAAGTTAAAATGTTTGTGTTAAATAGAAATGTTTTCTAAAATGATTTGATTGCTGAAGAAGTGAGGCAGTCATAATTTGGACCCATATTTATTTTTGAGTAGAAGAGCTGTTTAAAAAATAACTTCTTACATAATTTCTGAGAAAAGAGTAAATTTTTATATGCATGAATATGTAGATATAGTTATAATAAATACTGTAGAAAGACTCTTTCTTATATGCTAATTTTCCCAAATATAATTTTTATATGATAGTCATAATTAAATGTTTTTGGCTTCTTTCTTTTTCTTTCTTTTCTTTCTCCCTTCCTTCCTTCCTTCCTTCCTTCCTTCCTTCCTTCCTTCCTTCCTTCCTTCCTTCCTTCCTTCCTTCCTTCTCTCTCTCTTTTTTCTAAGGTCTCCCTCTGTCGCCCAGGCTGGAGTTACAGTGGCGTGATCTTGGCACTGCAACCTCCACTTCCTGGGTTCAAGCAATTCTCCTGCTTCAGCCTCCTGAGTGTCTGGAATTACAGGCATCCACCACCACGCCTGGCTAATTTTTGTGTTTTTAGTGGAGATGAGGTTTCACCTTGTTGTTCAGGCTGGTCTGGAACTCCTGACCTCAGGTGATCTGCCCGCCTCAGCCTCCCAAAGTGTTGGGATTACAGGCGTGAGCCACCACACCCTACCAAAATGTTTTATTTTTATTATAAATTTACATAAATCAGCAAATTAATGATAAGATTTTTTGGTATCAATTTATATATAGTACATTTCCTACTTTCAAGGGTTAGAGGTTGTTTTGCTAAAAATATGTGACCTAGGTTAAAACTATTTCAAAATTAGGATGGATAATAAAATAATGATGTTTTTATTGTTTTATTAGGAGGTCTACTCTTGCTCTAAAAGGATTCTGAAAAATATGTGTTGTGTTGTTTTGTTTTATTTTCCAGGTTTGTGTATGTGTGCATGCATGTGTGTGGGAAACCTTGGAGGTTAGGGTTGCAATGTGTCTGCTCAGCTATATTGATCTCTTTATTAAACTATGTTATTTCTCCAACTTGCCTCCAGTCTCTTCATGACTTTTATATCAAGCACAAAATTTAAATGTGCATTTCTGTGTTGAAATTTTAATATGCAATGATATTGTAGTTGATTCAGCCATAGGGAATGCATTAAACAACATGAAAATTATATGATCACAGAGGCAGAACCAAACCCTTAGGAGAGACAATTGTTTTTGAAAGGTTAGCCATGTTTGTTCATTTTTAACTTCAGATTCATAACATGTAAAGTTCTCCTATTGTTTCTCAAGAAATAAAGAACTTTTATAGTGTAATATTTACATTCAACTTTCTTAAGCTTAAAATGATGTCAGTTCTGTCATGGTGATACTATTCTTCCTGGTTCTTGGTAGGGTTGGTCAAATATAAGTGACTCATTTCATTACAGTTTTGGTTTCCTTTGTTTTGTGAATAGGCACTCTCCTTTAGTTATTTATTTAAAAAAACTATGTAGTTTTCAAAACCGTAATGTCCTGATGGTGTAAAAACATTTGTAAAGAAGCAAAGATGAAAAATAGCATGTAATTTATAAGGGGTATATTTTCAGAAATTCTATTATCATGATATCTGGTAGAAGTATAAGTTTATACATAGCTGTGATGAATCAGCTATGTATACAACCACTTAAGCAACGGATATATGTAGCACCTTGTTAATAAAGATGAAATAACTGATGAATATACTAGGCTAAAGAGCCTTTCAGCTCTGGTTCTGATATGCTGTATCCAGATATGACTAATATCATATAATAGAAGAGAGAGTCCTAGTAAATTCTATGCATCTATACAAAAGCCTTTTTTAATTTAACCCACCCTTGTCCCACCGGATTTTAAAGTGCACAACATATAAAGGTATGTTTGGCAATTACCCCAAATACTTAGCTGTTTTTGCAGAGATGCTTCTGCTCTGATCTAGTTCCTAAATGATTCTTTCATCCATTTTTAATTTGAAATTCCTCTTCTGCACTTTGTTCTTTTGTTTCTACTTTTTCTTCTTTCCTTGTTCCTTTTCAAAGATTTTGGCTACAATTCAATAAAGCAGTGCCACGGATTTTATTCACTTTGATGAGGAATCTCTGCCCTACGTAGAGTTTTAGGACCTAATTCTACTCAGGCATGGCCAATATTTGAATAATATTATGTATTAAAATAAATATGGCAGGAAAGCTTTTCTTAAATAAATCATTCCCCTGACATATATTGGTGTGTTAGATCTCTGTATAAGATACATATGTATTCCTCTGTAGAGATGTACAGTTGTCCTACTTTTACTAGATTATAATTTTTATGCAGGCAGAGATTTTTGTGAATTTTGTTTATTGATTTATCCCAAACATCTAACATAGTTTCTGGCTTATATACCAGATACTCAATAAATATTTATCAAATGATTCCATGTTATATTAAGCACACATCTGTTCATAATTTTCTGTATATATTTTATCTCTATGTAAATACAGAAGAGTGCATACACGGAATTGTGAATAAACCAAATAGTTCCCCCCAAAAAAGACAAGAGTATAAAAATCAAAAGACCTACATGTATAGTCTAAAACCATAGCCAGAGATAAATATCTATATATTGCACCATGGTGGATTAACCAAGAGTTCCGAGGAACTCTAATTGCATGGACTTAACCCCACATTTCTTGAAAGAGGAAAACAACAGAAGACCTACTAATTATAATAAAATGTTACTAAGAAGTAAGAAACGGTAAAGCAATTCATGCTATCCTTTGACTATGATATCTTGGATTTTCAGGGAAGAAAGAGCATGAAGATGGACTTTGAGGGAAGAAAGAGCATAAAGATAAGACTGTCTTAATTGCTATACTTTATGTAACTCAGCCTTTCAATATGTAGAGCCTAGAGATTGTAGTTGGAGATAAGAATAGTTCTTACTGGCCGGGCGCGGTGGCTCACGCTTGTAATCCCAGCACTTTGGGAGGCCGAGGCGGGCGGATCACAAAGTCAGCAGATCGAGACCACGGTGAAACCCCGTCTCTACTAAAAATGCAAAAAAAATTAGCCGGGCGTGGTGGCGGGCGCCTGTAGTCCCAGCTACTCAGAGAGGCTGAGGCAGGAGAATGGCGTGAACCCGGGAGGCGGAGCTTGCAGTGAGCCGAGATTGTGCCACTGCACTCCAGCCTGGGCGACAGAGCGAGACTCCATCTCAAAAAAAAAAAAAAAAAAAAAAAAAAAGAATAGTTCTTACTACAGTAACTCTAACTTGTTCCTTGGGAATATGGCAGATTGCATGTGAGATTATGAATTAATACTGCTTTATTTTAACTTGGTGCTAGCTATTTAAGAATTCAGAGATTTGTACTATTTATTCATGATTACTAGACAAGGAAAGGGTCTCAGAAGCTTATGGGCCCAGAAAATGCCTTTGTAAAACAGAGTAATGACAAGGGGAGCCAACATGGTTTACATATGTTATCCCTTATATTCTGCACACCCAGAGAGAGAGAGATGCTATTAATCTCACTGTATAGTGCAGCAGAGGTATAGAGACAGTCAAACAACACTTAAGGTCAAATAGCTGGCAAATGACAGAATTGCTCTGATTCCTGAGATCTTAGATGAAGCCTCCCAGTCTTTGCCTCCTTTGTCTTTCCAGCCATTTGTTAGATAACAAAAGATAAAACTAAAGTGAGAAAATACCATGCCAAACATTTTATTTTAATGCACTTATTGTAACACCTTTTTTTATTTTGAGGTTTCTAGGCCTATCTGTAGATTTACCTGCATATCTCTTTAATTTATAAACGAGTGTTTATAAATTAAACACTTGTTTAAGTTCTAGCTTTACCCAAGCTAGAAAATATGTTATTATTTCTCATATTTAAAGCCAAGGTATGATTAAATATTACAAAATGAATGGGGTAATAGTTGACCCCTAAAGGAGCTGAGTTTATTGCTACTTTATACTTAATATTCCTGCCAATTTTCTTCTGTGTGCAAAATTAATTTTTCAGAGGAAATCCAAATGTAGAAAATCCTCTTAGTTTTCATGCCTTCTGAAATATAGTTTATTAACATGAATGAGAACCCCGAATGGCCTTCTATATATGTATTATTTGTATGACATAAATTTACTTTCATACATTTTGGTTTTTATTAAATTATAATTTTTGCATTATATTGTTTTTATATTATCCAATTCATTCATTCAAAAGTATTTCAGTATCTACTAGGAGTCAAGCAAAATCCTGGATGCTAGGAACATAGTAGTGAACCAAACAGAAAAATCTATGCCCTGATAGAACTCACATTGCATTGAGGACAAAAAGACATTAACAAAATAAATAAGTAGAATATATTATATGGTAAATGATAATAAGTATTTGGAGAATAATCAATCAGGAGAGACAGAGAATATTATATATCTGTTACAAATAATAACAAACATGCATATAGTCAAGTAACCTTTCTTTATTGCTATCTAATTTTTAGTTCTGTATTTAAATTGTAAATGAGAGTATCATGCTACATGCCTTTCATGTGTCCCTATGGAACACTTTGTACCCTCTCCTTTATATCAGATAGGTAGGGATCTGACTGGATTGCATAAAGTTGGCTTTGCCAAAGTGAAGCATTTATGGATTGGAATCTGGGAGGGAAGTAAGGTTGGGGTGTTTGTTCCTCATGTTTCCTCCCTGATAGTGTGCTGTGGGTGAACTGTGCCTCTCTGCTGAAGGTCACAGCTTCTGTCAAGTGTCCCCCTTCATACAGTCACCCTCATGGGGCTCTAGCAAGCACCCCTACTCTTTCATACTCAGGCTCAGGAGTGACAGATAGAGTTCTCCTTTTTTTTGCTAGATACTAGTTATTGTGTTGGTTTCTTGGATCCCGGCCCACATCTTTGTAAATAGTCTTTTCTTGAATTACCCACTTATGGTATGGACTCTGGCTGACTCAAATATCTAGTATGGTAATTGGTTATTTATCTAATAAAATCAAGTGGAATCCTAATGGAAAAACAAAAGAAGTGTCAAGAAAAGATTGAAATGGGAAGGGGGCAAGCCTTTCCTCTTTGAGTGAAACCAAGTAATAGCTTCATGTTGTTAGGAGCTGCACACTAGTTTTATACACTTGGGGTGATGTATACCTGTGTGCCTAGAGGTTAGGTAGCCCCGGATTTCTGGATTTATATATGGAGAGAGTGTAAAGTGAAAAGGATGGATAATAGGGTGAAAAGCCAAATTTTCTTTTAATTTATCTTCCTAGCCCTCCACTCTTAATTTAAATGCAAAAAGAGAACTTAATTTTTGTTTCTTGACATCTCAGAGGTCAGTATCATCAATATGACCTCTTTTTCTTTTTTTTTTTCTAATATTCTCATTTTCACTTGGAGGAAATACGTTTATTTTCCTACTTTCTCTACATTCTGCAGAATGCTTTTGTATCTAACAGTAGTGATTGTGGTTTCAATCGTTAAATTTATATCATGTGTCGATAAAAACATAATTATAATTTTTCTATAAAACTTAGAAGAGCTATCAAGTTCTCCATATGCATTATAAACATTCATTGAAATCAAGTTCATGAAATGAATAGTTGTAAATACACAGTAGGATTAAAAAGGCTTTTATATATCATCAATAATTTTGTCCATGTAATATGATTTGTGAACATGTTTTTTATCAAAGATATTTTATTTTCTCAATAAATTATTGTGCAACATCCCACTAAAATTCTGACGAAGAGAAATATGGTGAGGAGAATCATAAGGAGATAAACTTGTATGTAATGTTACTTGAGTACCAATCAGACTACGTATGATAGAGATAAAAATAACTACAAGGTAAACAAAAGTGACTTTTAGAAGTATAGGGTTTTAAAAAAGTTATTTTAAAGAGGTCTAAATTTTTATTCAGTTAAATCCTTAGCATAAGTTACCTGCTGAACTAAATGGAAAGTTTATACATTAATATGTCTTAAATGTCTTATAATCTGTACAGCTACTGCCTTTTATAAAAGTTAAACTGCTAGCTTAGAAGAACTATTCAATGTATTTATCTACGTCGTGGGACTTATATTGAAATTTCACATCTCTTTTGGAGAAAAATGTTTTATATTTTTGAATTATTTTTAAACAATTTAGTAATACTACTATTTCTAATAACAGGAATTATAATCAGTGTTTCTCCTAACAGTTAATTTTTAATTACTTTATTAAACATTATTTGGTGATAATTTTAAAAGGAACTCTAGTGAAACTTGCACAACATATATTTGATGTATACGATTTATATTTCTCTGTTAATGACACTGACTTCATTATATCTTTGTGATTAAACACTATAATGTGTATTTATTTAGCTGTATATTTAATTTCATTTAAAAAATACATTTTGGCAGGAGGGTGGGCAGTAGATGGGTAACGTTGTGCTGGTGGGTAGTTCAAGGCACATGCAGCACTATATTTAACAATGAGAAAAGTGCATGTTAATCCTTGGCACTTTGAGCACATTTACTGTGTGCTGTAATGATGTACAGTATATTTACAAATATTTGCATATTTGCAATCAGAGTAATATTGCTTAATAAGCAAGAAATATGACTATTAGAGACTGAGATTTTCATTTAGACAGAATAAAAATAATCTTATCTGATAATTGATTTTCCTACAGGAAATGAATGGCTTATGCTAAATTGAGAACATAGAGTATACATATTCAATGTAGTGTATACCTACCATGGAATACTACTCAGATTTTTAAAAGTACGCAATCCTGCCATATGCAATGACATGAATGAATCTGAAGGATAGTATACTAAGTGAACAAGCCAGGCACAGTACAAATGAGTAGAGTAGAATGGTGGTTGCCAGGGCTGGGGTAAGGGGGAAATGGAGAATTGATGTTCAATAGGTATAGTGTTTCAGTTACGCAGGATAAACAAGTTCTATAGATCTGCTCTTCAACATTGTGCCTATAGTTAACAATACTGCATTGTGCATTCAAAAATTTTGAGTGTAGATCTCGTGTTACGTGTTCTTACCACAGAAATGAGCCCAAGCACACAAACAAACAAACAGAACAAACAAACAAACTCCCAAAGGTGCATGAGGAAACTTTTGAAGGTGATATGTGTATTTATTACTTTGTCATGATGGCATCACAGGTAAATGCGTATGTCCAAACTCATCAGAGTATATGCATTAAATATGCACAGTTTTTAAATGTATCAATTATACCTCAATAAAACTATTTTTTTAAAGAGCAATATATGAGATCTTATTTATTATATAGGTTTTGGTGAGCCTGAGGTGAGGAAATTATAGAATCCTATATGTTGCATTTTTTTCAGCTTCAGAGTGCTGAAAAGCTAATTTAAAATGTCCCTATGAGGCACAGAGGACTATGAAAGCCATATAAAATGAGAAGATTCAGAAAATTCTCAAAGTGGGGGAAAAATATTTTAATTGGGAAATTTTGTAGGTTTGTGCCATGGGCCATGTAAGTAATAGAGAAAGGTTTGCAGGCGAGTGAGGCAGGTTGAGAAAAGTGTTGTGTTGACCTAAAAGCTAAGAGATTCAACTCCAAACCATGAGATGGGTTAGAGGTAATACTTGGAAACCTCTTGTTTTTTTAAAATTTATTACTGGAAGAGATTTGACACTCATTCTATGATAACAGCAAGAGGATAAAGCCCTAGGCTAACCAAGCACATGTTATTGGAGTTTCATCTTAATTACTAAAAGGAGCTTTATGTTTCACATGGGTAGAGTTAGGTGCTGAGAATGCCAGATAAAATATTAAGTATTGTGAGAATGCACAAATATGGCTTAGTGTCTTTATAAAGAGTCTATTGCAAATGTTAACAATGATTTCCTCTGTCATGAAATTTCAAGATGTTGGTTTCAACATCAGTTCAATGTGGGGTAGGGAGTATTTTTATTTATCTAATTTTTACATTAACAAAGTTATATGTATTTATAAACATATAAATGTTGTTCAACATGATGCTTTGATGTATTTATATTGTGGAATGGCAAAATAAGCTAATTAACATGTGCATTACCTCATATACTTATTTTTTTGTAGTAAGAACTCTTAAAAATCTAATTCCTTACCAATTTTCAAGTATAGGCACACATCAGAGATATCACAGGCTCAATTCCAGACCACAAAAATAAAGCTAATATTACAATAAAGTGAGTCACTAATGTTTTGGTTTCCTAATATGTATAAAAGTTATGTTTATACTATACCGTAATATAATAAGTGTACAATGGCATTATGTCTTAAAAGCGTATATACCTGAATTAAAAATACTTATTGCTGACATATACTAACAAAGAGAGCACATGCTTTTGGATAGACTCGCTAGAAGCAAAGTTGCCACGAACATTCAATTTGATGAATAAAAAAGGTAATATCTCAGAAGTGAAATAAAGCAAAATGGAGTAAAATGAGATATGCTTCTATGTAATATTCATTATTAACGATACCCATCTTGGTGTCCAATAGACCTCTTAAACTTATTTTTCCTAACTTTAATTTTGTATCCTTTCACTAGCATCTCCCAAATTCCCCAAATCCCTAACCTCTGGTAACCACCATTTTGTTCTCTGCTTCTATGAGTTCAATTTTTTTCAGAGGATTGAAATTATTTTAAAAGTATTGTCAAATGGGCTTGTTACCTTGCTTTTAATTCATTTATTCAACAATTATTACCAGGCACCCATCTTGCTAGTGAGGATTTGAAGACAAGGATTTTAACCACTAAATCCTCATAGTATATTGGCAGAAACAGATTGGAATAGTTCATACACTGAAGTGTGGTGAATCGTATACAATGAAACCATTGTATACACAAAATATCATGAAAGTATAAGAAGTGGTTCAGGGAAGGATATCTAGAGGTAATTCTAAGAGACTGAAAAGCATGTTGTTCCTCTGTGAGTGGCAACTTAACTACACAGCAAGAAATGATTCAAATGATTGATGCAGAGGAATACAAAAGGACTACAAGGAAACCTTAACTTGTTTTTAGTAATCACATTGTCAGTAATAACATAGGTATTGTGCTTCTGAAACTATGAAAGAGTGATAGAGAAAATTAGAATTTATGTTAGTAATTAAGAACTAAGAATTCCAGAAGAAAATAGTAAAAATAAAATCAAGACCTCATGTAAACCCCTGTACTCCTAATTTGAATTGAAAATCAGTATTTTTAATATATTTTGAAAATAGTAATTCCTAAATCAATGTAAAGACCTAAAAACATTACCAACCCAATGGCATAAGCCCACAGGTCTAGATTGTGGTCTCTAAATGTTATTTCACAGAAGAATATGATGCAATAGGAAGTACTCAATACCATCTATGAAATATTCTGCAAATAAATAAGTAAATAAATGAATAGCCTCTAGATACAACTTCCATTCCAAGAAATTTATTCTATTTAGAGAAATGTAATAACAACACAGAAATGAAATCAGCAAAATATAGAAGATGGTAAATTATGCACTACAATGGATCAGTTTCCCATATTCCATATTGGCCAGAAGTAGAATTCAACAATTATTTAATGACTTTTGGATTTTGGAACAAAATTATTCTAAGGAAGAAAAGGAATTAAGAAAGTAAGATTTAGTATACTTCTTAATAATCTGTATTTACTAATAGCACAAATATATTTTTATTGCTTTTTAAATGGCTTTCTTTTTTTCTGGATTATAAACTTCATGAGGGTCATGTTATCTGGTTAACAGGTATAACACTAGCTACAGTTCATGTGGCATTGAGATGCTTTATTAAATTTTGTCAGCTAAAACTAACAAACAAAAAACAAAATAAGTAAACAAAACAAAGAAGGTTTGAAGGAATTGTGGTATAGAGAGAAATGCTATGTATTAGATTCCTGGGGCCTAGGAAACTGATTTCCTAAACAAGTTGAAGAAGTTTTTTGTCAGCACCAAAAATTTCTTTTTCATACCTATTCTATATTCCCTTACAGACTTAACAATGTGATTACTTAGCTGACATCACACTCTTACATATAATTTAACATGCACAAAGCTTAATGAAACTTTTGTACTGTAATATTGATAGAACAAAGTACCTATATTCACATATGCTATATGTTTTATTTAGAGGTAAATTTTCTTCTACATTGCCAGTGAGGGGATTGCTCTATTTATACTTGTTTCTTTGCTAATACGTGAATTATCCATATTCTTTTATATTGTTTAATTGCTAATGTTCCTTTGCTTAAAATTTTCCAGTATGGTGAAATATTACTTAAAGTTTGAGTTAATTCATATGCTACCTCTGCTGTGAGGCTCCTCTTATCAGATGACATCAATATGAAATAATCTTTGCTCTCAAGAAAATTCATACATTAATTATAGCACTGTTCTCACTTGTATCATAATAATTTATTTACATATTAGCTATAATGAGAACTTTATGCATTATCTATATCTTATATACATTTTTATACAGACTACTCAGGGCAATACTTGGAATAATGAATGTTTGGTCATTACTGAAAGGGCAACAGTAAGATTCTAAAACCTAACTTCTTAAGATATATGTTATAGATATTATTGACCTTAGTTTCACCAAGGTATTTGATAATATCTTTAATGATTTGGAGAGACAAGATTGAAAAATGTAAACTAGATCTTTTCAAATGAAAAAGTGGACATTTTTGGAATAAAATAAAAATCATGGTAAAGATACATATGTGAAAATGAAAAATCCTTGGGCTATGTGGACAGAAAAATGTGATACCTGGTGATAGTAAGAAAAATTTTCACAAATGTCGAAGAATCTCATTATGGTTGTGAAAAAAATTTCAGGTATTTAGAGGCTGGTCGCAGCGGCTCATTCCTGTAACCCCAGCACTTTGGGAGGCCAAGGTGGGTGGATCACCTGAGGTCAGGGGTTTAAGGCCAGCCTGGTCAATATGGTGAAAGCTTGTCTCTACTAAAAATACAAAAATTAGCTGGGCATGGTGTCGAATGCCTGTAATCCCAGCTACTTGGGAGACTGAGGCAGGAGAATTGCTTGCACCTGGGAGGTGGAGGTTGCAGTGAGCCAAGATCATGCCACTGCACTCCAGCCTGGGTGAAAGAGCTAGACTCCGTCAAAAAAAAAAAAAAAAAAAAAAGAAAAAAAATTCAGGAATATTGAAAACGTTTTTACTCAAAATATCAGGAATATTGAAAATGTTTTACTTTCCAGAGTGAAAACATTAGTTTGAGCATTAGTGATTTAGAGGGAATGATAAATTTTAGGACAAGACATTGTATCAAACTGAGTCCAATTAAGAGAGAGAGAATGTTATCCAGCTGTTCAGGGATTCATTTTTTTTCCTGGTTCAGTCTTGACAGGATGTATGTGTACAGGAATTTATCCATTTCCTCTAGATTTCCTAGTTTGTGTGTATAGAGGATTTCATAATATTCCGTGAGGGCTATTTGCATTTCTGTGGGATCAGTGATAATATCCCCTTTGTTATTTCTAATTTTGTTTATTTGGATCTTCTCTCTTTGCTTCTTTATTAGTCTAGCTAGCAGTCTTTCTATTTCATTAATTTTTTTTCCAAATACCATCCCTGGATTCATTGATTTTTTGAATGGTTTTTCATGTCTCTGTCTCACTTAGTTCAGCTCTGCTTTTGGTTATTTCTTGTCTTCTGCTAGCTTTGGGGTTGAGTTGCTCTTGCTTCTCTAGTAGTTTTAGTTGTGATGTAAGGTTGTTGATTTGAGATCTTTCTAACTTTTGATGTGGACATTTAGTGATGTGAATTTGCCTCTTAATACTGCCTTAGCTGTGACCCAGAGATTCTGGTATGTTATATCTTTCTTCTCATTAGTTTCAAAGAACTTGATTTCTGCCTTAATTTCACTATTTACCCAAAAGTCATTCAGGAGCAGGTTATTCAATGTCTATGTAATTGTATGGTTTTGAGTGATTTTCCTACTTTTGGTTTCTAATTTTCTTGTGCTGTGGTCCTAGTCATACCTAAAAATAGAATTGCCATTCAATCCAGTAATCTCATTACTGGGTATATACGCAATGGAATTAAATCATTCTATCATAAAGAAACATGCAGGCATACATTAATTGCAGCACTATTCACAATAGCAAAGACGTGGAATCAACCTAAATGCCCAGCAATGGTAGACTGGATAAAGAAAATGTGGTTCATATACACCATGGAACACTATGTAACCATAAAAAGAATGAGATCATGTCCTTTGCAGGAACATGGATGAAGCTGGAGGCCATTATCCTTAGCAAAGTAATGCAGGAACAGAAAACCCGTGCCACATTGTTCTCCCTTATAAGTGGGAGCTAATGATGACAACACACGGACACCTAGAGGGGGAAAAACACATACTGGGGCCTATCAGAGGGTGGAGGGTAGGAGGACGGAGAGAATCAGGAAAAATAACTAAAGGGTAGTAGGCTTAATACCTAGGTGACAAAATAATCAGTACATCTAACCCCATGACACAAGTTTACCTGTATAACAAACCTGCACATGTAACCCCGAACTTAAAATGAAAGTAATAGAGAGAGAAGTCACATCGTAATTTGAACAAACAATATAGAAAATTATTAGACTATAACAAGATATTGGACTATGGAGCAATTGGCTGGTAAGAACTCTAATGAGCACAGCAATAGTAGATATGTGATATGATAGCACATACCAGATGCACTAGCTTGCTAAGGCTACCATAACAAAATACCACAGACTAAGTGGCTTAAACAACAGATTTTTTTTTCTCATAGTTCTGGAGATTAGATATCCAATATCAAGGTGCTGTCAGGCTTCATCTCTTCTGAGACTTCTCTCCTTGGCTTGCAGATAGCTACCTTCTGGCCATGTTCTCACATGGCCTTTCCTTCATGTATGCAAATCCCTGTGTCTCTTTGTATGTCCAAACTGCTTCTTCTTATAAAGGGTGCCAATCAGATTGGATCAGGGCCCGCCCTAATGGCCTTCTTTAACTTAATCACCTCTCAAAAGGCCCTGTCTCCAAAATATAGTCATATCCTGAGGTACTTGGAGTTATGTCTTCAACATAAGAATTATGGAGGAACAAGATTCAGCCCATAACTATACTATACTGTACTGTACTGTACTATACTGTACTATACTATACTATACTATACATGATAAATATAATACGATATGATATAATTTAACATGATATAATAAACTAGCCACTAACTTGAGACCTGGGATAGAAAACTCTCATAAGTGTCACTCCCTTCCTAAGGCCGAAGTCCAGACCCTGGTGTAGAAGATCTGCCTATCATTTACTGGATGGTAAAGATGTTGCTGTGGTGCCCTGCTGGTAGAACTGATGAGAAGTTGACCTTTGAAATTGCTGGAAATCTGCCTTCTGGGCTGCAGGAGAAAGCTGTTTCACTGGCAGAAGTCTGCTATAAAACCAACTGAAGGGATTTGCTGGGGAAAGCAGCTGGCTGCTGGGTGCTTCTGGCAGCTCTGCACTGCAGGAACCAGACAAGTGAGCACATTGAAACCAGGAAGCAAAACCCTTTCCTCTCCAGACCCTCTAATGACAAAACTTTAGTGCCAACTAGCAAAAGATAAATGTTTAAGGGGCTCACATTCATTTTCACAGAGCAGTCAAAAGGGACACACTTAGTGCCGAGAGGCTCCATAACGGGCACAGACATGGATCTAATCAGCTTGGAAAATAGTGATGACGGCAGTGATAACTGAACTGGTATATCTTATTGGGAAACAGATTAAAGAGGAAAGGAGAAAGTCTTTGACCTGGAAGACAGGAATTTGATTAGGAACTAGGAATTTGCTTGTTCTCACAACCTCTGAAATAAAATAGTAAATTCCTTATCTTACCATTTCTTCCATAAAATACCCCTAAACAATTATTGAAGGAATATCTATTTATCAGAAATTTATCATCTATCTATCTAATCTATCTATCATCTATCTATCTATCTATCATCTATCACCTATCTATTCATCTTTTTAGTGAAATACATACATATGTAAATACAGATATATACTATGAAAATATATAGAAAGTTAAAATATCGTGAGATGAATTAATATTGAGCATTGATTTATAAGAAACAAAGTTTTTATGTGTTGAA
This sequence comes from Symphalangus syndactylus, assembly GCF_028878055.3. NCBI lineage: Eukaryota > Metazoa > Chordata > Mammalia > Primates > Hylobatidae > Symphalangus > Symphalangus syndactylus. Next base: position 75,635,335 of record NC_072429.2, read on the forward strand.
TGTTTGGCAAAGGACAAAGTAATGTGAAGATAAGGAGAAACTAATGAAAAATATTTTTCTCTACTACTACAAAAATTTTGTAAGGAAAGCATTTATTTATTTATTTTTGCAAATTTCCTTCTATAGAGAAACTCTTTACTGCTTATTTGTTTTATCATGTCAGTAATTTCTTTACTTCAGAGGATCCTTAAAAACATATTTGTTGAATTGTGGTCTATGTATCTCTTGTATTCAGGGTATACATTCTAAAAATCTGACTATTTAGTTGTTCTTTTTTTTTTTTTTGAGACAGAGTCTTGCTCTTTCGCCCAGGCCGGACTGTGGTGGGGCTATCTCGGGTCACTGCAAGCTCCACCTCCCAGGTTCACGCCATTCTCCTGCTTCAGCCTCCCGAGTAGCTGGGACTACAAGCACCCGCCACCGCGCCCGGATAGTTTTTTATATTTTTGGTAGAGACGGGGTTTCACCATGTTAGCCAGGATGGTCTCGATCTCCTGACCTCGTGATCCGCCCGCCTTGGCCTCCCAAAGTGCTGAGATTACAGGCATGAGCCACTGCGCCCGGCCAATTTAGTTGTTCTTGTATCTCAACCCTGCCGACTTTCAAACTGAAGCTATTCCACAGGCTCTCCTGAGTCTCCAGCTTGCCAGCTGCAGATCCTGTAAGTCTTTCATACCTGTATGAGCCAATTCCTCACAGCAAATCTGTCTTTCTCCATCTCTTTCTCTCTCTACACACACACACAGACACACACACACACAAACACACACACACACACACACACTATTTGTTCTGTTTCTCTAGAAAACCCTGACTAATCAGATTTATACCATCAGTGTGATCTTTATAGACATTTAGCTTCAGTTAAACAATGCCAAGTGCAACATTACATTTGTTTTAATGTTGATGGTACTGATTTTACAGTTTTGTTTATATTTACTTTGTAAAAGTGTTTTAACTTTACAGTTGTGTAAGACAGTGCATAATAAATTTGTGACTTTTTATTGCTTTTTTAAAACAAGTAATTGCCCTTAACCCAAATGTTATACTTTTGATGTTTTTGCTCTTTTTGCTTTAAAATGCTTTAATGACTCTCAGCCTTCTTCTGTTTTCCTATGGTAGCAAAAACTACAGTATTTATAGCATCTCAATAGTACTTATATTTAATTAGCTACTGTGCATTTGGTGTGTTTGAGAATGTATCAGGGAATATATATTTTGAGAGAATTTATGGCCAATATGTCTTGTTCTAAGAATAAAACTGTTATAAAAACTCAATATACTTCATCTCATCTAATATTAACATCAATTTATAAATTAGGATATACTGCTATACTCATTTTATAGAGAAAAAGAGTAAAATCTATGGGATGTGAAGATATATCTAACTACCTTGAGTTATGGTGATCAAAGGAAGAGGTTATTTCTAAGCTGAGTCTACTTTAGGTAGCAAACTTTCATGGAAAAGAATATAAAAGTTAATTCAAACAGAAGGACTAGTATAAATAAAGACCAGGGAACGGGAATAACCATATGCCATTGGCAAACTGCAATTATTTTGGCATGGGTGGAATTATGTTTTTTTTTTAGTGGTATGTATGACCAGAATTTTGAGAGACTGGGACTTCTCAAAATTTGAGGTATCATCTGAAAAGTTAGAATCCATTAATCTCTTCTATTGCACCAGATACTGAAAAACCAAAATAAGAAGTAAAATTAAATGTATCAATTTTGAGAGCCAATGGTGTTTATAGTGGTGAACAGCCCAACCAAGAAAGATTTCTGATGAGAATCAGAAGATTTTTTAATATATAAGGCAGACATCTGTATTAACATAAGTAAAATGTAAATAGTTACATTAAATATATTAATGGATCATATTAATTATTCATGTTTATGTATCTTACTTCTAATTTTCCCAAGGCTAGAAGCTGTGACACATTTGAAGCAGGTTGTAGAAGTGACCTTATTTTAATTTCTATGCATGTCTTTGAAATTTTTTTTATAGCTTAGAATAGAGGTTTATCAACAATGGTTGGGATACAATAGTTTTCATGACTCAAGAGTAGGGAAAGGAACTTAACCATAAAAAGTGCATTGGGACTTATAAACAAGCCACAGTCTAAATTAAATGTGAGACAATCCAAACAAGAATGATGCTCCTGGCAGTCTTCTGAGCAGGTGAAAATTATCCATTAATTATATCATGTTAAAGTAGGAAAAAAAGCTTGGGAACCACTAATTTAGAGTCAAGGATCAAAAAAGGCAAAAGCTACTTTAGACAATTTTATTTATAATAAACACAGTTTACTTGCTTTTTGTAAAAGATCGTATCTATGCATCTGTGTCAGTTATTCATGGCTAAATAACAAACTACACAAAATACACTGGTTTAACACAGCAGTCATTTTATGATATTTCATTATATTAGAATTCAGGCAGAACTCAACTGGGCAATTCTTCTATTTCCTTTAACATCAATAAAGGCAACTCAGTGAAATCCTAGTGATAGACAGGCTGATCTGGAGGGTCCAAGATGGCTTTTCCCATAAGTCTTATGCCTTAGCAGAAATGACTGGAAGACTAGACTCCAGCAGGCTATTGAGTTCACCTACAAATGTGGCCTCTCCAACATGGCAGGCTCAGGGTAATCATATCTCTTTTATGACAGTTCAGGAGGCCTAGAAATAGTGTTCTAGGTCTTATAATGTTACTTTCATCACATTCTATTGGTCCAAGATGTCATTAAAGTCAGCCTGGGTTCAAGACAAAGGAGATTTGGAGCATTTCTCAATGGTAGGAGTAATAACTTGTAGCTATCTTTACTATATCTGCTACTTATTGTTGGTTTTGTATGTATGTTAATATATATAATTTCATTGTCTTGCCTTTGAAAGTGGCATACTTATGAAATAAGAGGTCAAGAATGAGACTATTAAAAAGTGTACCACCCAATATATACCAGAAAATACTTTGACTCCACAGTATTTGAGAGATATAGTTCAAAGAAATTAAATAGCATTGTGTTTGTGCTTCATTGTATATTGTTCAGTGAAATGTGTGATGTGTGGCATAAAGATGTTTTGGTCAATGACAGACTGCATATATGATGGTGGTCCCATAATATCATAATATATTTTTACTGTACCATCTCTATGTTTAGACATGTTTAGATCCACAGATACTTCCAATTATGTTACAACTTCCTACACTATTCATTATAGTAACATGATGTACACGTTTGTGGCCTAGGAGCAACAGGCTACACCGTATAGCCTAGGTGTATCATAGGCTTTACCATCTAGGTTTGTGTAAGAACACTCTATGATGTTCACACAACAATACAAACTCCTAATGATGCATTTCTCAGAATATGTCGTCATTATTAAGCCATTTTTGACTGTATATTTTACAATCATGTGGTAATAAATGTAAGCACATTGGAATTTTTCTCAGGCAGTGAACCAAGTATTTCTAATATTGCATGTTTGTTAATATGGTTTTGAGAGTAAAGAGGAGATTCATCAATATAAGTGAAACTTTCAAATAGCATTATGTTTTTAATTATACATTTTAAATTGTGTTGGCACACCCTGGGGTTCAACATCGTAAGTGACAATTAAAGTAAATCACAGTAAGCAAAAGAAATATGTGAACACACAGAGCTACAGGAAAGGCTTTGGAGTTATTTACCCTATTAACACTCATTTAGTAAGTTTTGTTTAAAATACTCAAGTATATTGGCAGTTCTAAGAAGTTTGGGAAAATAATTTCAAAATAACTTTTGGGTTCTAATGAGAAAATTTTATCTATATAATGCCTTTGAATTGATAAACATGGATAGAAGAAAATAAATAAATAAAAAAACCTTGCAATCCCACCGTCCAGACATTGGCATATACCTTATACAGAACAATTGGATTTTGAATGATTTCTTGGTCATTGTGTGTTTTCCTATTATATGTAAACTATCCATTTAAAATACATATGAATTATTCATTTTTGACAAACTGCCTTATAACATTACAATAGCTACATACTAAACCATCAAGCCATGAGGATGAAAGAATGCAAAACTAATTGTACAATGCCCTACTTGTAGAAAAGTAGTTTCCTACAAGCTTTTGTTCCTAAGAGCTAACATTTCTGAACTCTTCCCATGTCTCCCACACCTCTTTCCAGAGAAGGAGGATTGATGGGTTTGGAAGGAGAACTTGAGTATGCACACACAGTCCCCTTCCTTTCCATCTCTTGGAAACATGCTACCTTACGGGAGAATTTCTTCCCAATTTATCCACGTGTAACTCTTACATATCTGACACTAACTCTGTTTGCAGGGAAAATCCTGAGCATTGGAGGAGGAGAGGTGTTAGTGATGGCAGTGGCAGCCCATGTGGAGTGGCTGCTGCCATGATGCCAGCTTCAGTGGGGGAGGCACGGCCTGGGCTGCTTGCTCCATGGAGCCAGGGGGAACTGGGAGCATTCAGGAGCACCATCCTCCTGGGCACAACTTCAGCCACTAAAGCCATAGCTGTGGATTCAGGAATCCCTGTGCTTTTGGGGGCCAGGAGCAGGCAGGAGCTCCACCCTCCTGGGCACAGCTGCAGCCACCCAAACTGAGGCAGACCCAGGCATCTCTGCACTCTTGGGGGCCCAGGAAGACCCCTCCTGCACCCACAGATTAGGAAGTACCTGCTTCCACTGCTTGGCCTTTCCCCACTCCCACACCTGCTCCAATCTTGGAGCAAAGTTGAGGCCAAGCCCAGGCACTGTTGCAACACAGCCAGGTGTGTTCATACTTGGAGTGGCACCGACACACCAGCTCACTGGTGCTTCAGCCCTTTCTGGATTTTGGGTGTTGATGAGGATGGAAGGAAGGCCGAGGGGGTCTGAGGGTGGTTCAGCACTGGTCTGCAGGCACCCATTGGCACAAATAACCTTGGCACCATAAACAGCAGAAGGAGGCAGGCAGGCTCCTGGGCAGAAAATGATGGGTCCCCAGTTAGGCCCCATCTTCAAGCTGGGGAAGGCCTGAAGCCTGGGGACTGGGCTTCCAGCCCCACTGACTGGAGTGGGAAATAATGGTACTTTATCCAAGCCTGTCCATGGCTACCCATAAACCAATCAGCACACACTTCCTCCCCTCTGAAGCCCATAAGAACCCCAAACTCAGCCAGACTTGAGGAGATGACCAGATATCCTGCCTGTGGAGAGGAGCTACCCAATGCAGGATCTTCTCTCTGCTGAGAGCTGGGCAGAAATTGTGACTACCAGCTGCAGAGAGGAGTTACCCAGTCCAGGGTCTCCTTTCTGCTGAGAGCTGGACTGATGTTGGAACTACTAGCCGTGGTGAGAAACTCCCCACTCCAGTGTCTCCTGTCTGCTGAGACCCAGGCAGATGTTGGGACTACCAGCTGTGGAGAGGAACTACCCACTCCAGGGTCTCCTCTCTGGTGAGAGCTGAACACTTGTCAAGATGACCTGCCTGTGGAGAGGAGCTACCCACTGTGGACCTCTTCTCTGCTGAGAGCTGAGTACTCATTGTGACACCCTTCCTGCGGAGAGGAGCTACTCACTGCAGGTCTCGTCTGAGCTGTTCTCTCACTCAGTAAAGCTCCTCTTTGCCTTGCTCTTATCCTCCACTTGTCCACATACCTCATTCTTCCTGGACATTGGACAAGAACTCAGGACCTGCCAAAAGGCAGGGCTAAAAGAGCTGTAACATAAACAGGGCTGAAGGAGGCCCCTTACTCACCACATTGCAGGCAACAAGAAGGAGTGAAGAGAGAAGGAGAGAGGAGTTGTGGCCCTTTGGGGATCCCAGACCTAGGAGCTGCCTGAGCCAGGGCTGTGAACCCTCTCTGGGGCTCTGAAGTTCCTGGCATCTCCAAGCTTACAGGTTCCACTGGGTTCCGTGGTGCCGGCCATGGAAGCTGCTTACAGTACACCTGGTCCAACTGCAGCCTTGCAGGGAGCCAGTGCTCATGCTGGTGTTTGGAGCTGCCTGCCCCACCATGGCCAGCATGCCTGACTGTGCACAGTGTCTGGACCCCACACTTATTTGCTCACACACCCCCTCACTGCTCCACACCTGGCTTGCCCTTGACAAATGTGAGATTCGGGCCAGTATTTGAGCTGGTTTAAGCATTAGGCATTATATTATTTAGGCTACAAAGAGGGCTTTGGCACAGATGAGGATCTATTTCAGGATAGATGCTTTCCTGTTTCTTTAGAGGAAGGGTTACACTTAACGAACATTAATTAAAGTTTTTAGGACTTTAAAAAAGTCCTGTTCTTAAGATAGGACACCAGAGACTCAACCAGGGGCTGATATTAAGCAAAGGCTCGAGAGGGTTTGTTGCTAGTCCATTGGGTCATAGGAAAGGTGCAGTCTCAGGTTATCAAGAAACCTTGATAGTCAAGGAACTCAGCAAAAACAAAGATCAATAATCGAGTTTGAACTAACGGCTCATAGGTTATTTGTGGCAGCTGCAGTGCTTAGCACTGAAATACACAGACTGAGCCCTCGGTACCCATGTGTGGGCACTATGAGGATCTTAGCAGACCCTGGAAGGCCACAGAGCCCTTAGGAAGCAAGAGTAGTTAATCCAAGGATTCATATATAGGGACATATTTTTTTTAACTTCAGTTTTTTTTATTTATTTGGTATATTTAAATTTCAATAAAGGTTTATGTAGATTCCATAGCTCCACTGAGGTTTTATGTTTACAGTTTTAGTGCAATTCCTCAATAGTGAATGCTAAATTGAATTTTCCAAAATCCATTCTAATTCAGTATTGAGAGGAGAACTATAGAGAGGCCAATCATGATGTGTGAAAGCTATTGCATTGATTCAAGTGTCTCCCCAGCAAGTATCCTCAAGTTGGTTCTCAACTGATCAATTATGTGTAAGAGGAAAATTTCCTTACATGACATTTGATAATTCCAAAGTGTGAGCCAATGAGAGCAGTAAGTGCATACTCTGTCACTAAAGCCTGAGCTCACACTTGTGTAATTCTACAGCTGCACCCATATCCCAACATGTCCAAAGACATCATCATCTTAGTTCATCTTTGGGTGTCCTGGTTTTGTTGCTTTCAAGCGTATAGATGTGTGTCTTTGGCAGAAAAGTGAACATCTCTGAGTTACAGAATAGGATACTGTAGTTTTTGAAAGATTGCTTCTCTTTTATTTTTTAAGTAACTCAATATTATTTTTCTTCAAATAAATGTTAATGAAATATTTAATGTATAGAGATAAATATAATTACTTTGACCATTAGAGATTACGGAATTTAGGCCCATGTCTAACATCCTCCCCCAACACCGCTAGTCCCCATACTCATCAGCACCAACCCATCTCCACTCAGGTTAGATTTTGAAGGTTAGGAGCAGGGGAGTTGGTGAAGGGGGGTAAGGTCTGAGCTTATCAGTGACTTTTTATTAAGCCCTGTTGGGGGAAGAGAAGATAAGTCAAGTAACCTACACATTACTCTCATTGAAAATGGCACTGAGTCCCAGCCATGACAGTTCTGCTTTCCCAAACATTTCTACTCTTCTTACCCCTGGAAGATCTAAGAGCAGCTTGAATCAGTTGAAAGTCTTTTAGTTGCAAGTGACGAAAATCACATTCAAAATGACACAGATTATAAAGAGGGACTTATCAGCTAATGTAACTGAAATCTCAGAAATAAACTGGGTTTCAAAGGTGGCTTAATTTTCCTGCCCTTGCAGGGTACCAGGAGCCTACTACTTTCTTTCCAGCTCTATATTCCAACTTTCCTAAGTTTGCTTCATGAATGCATGTGGTAGCTCCCCCCACTGAAGTTGCTAACTCTTTCTATCTGGTTTGAAAGTGCCTAAAGCCTTTCCAATCTTCACATCTACAGAATCCAATTCAACTGAAGTAGGTTTTCACCATAGCTTCTAGGATATCTGAAAAATATAGGGTTGTTTTCTCTAATTCAGGTGCCATAACATACATCTCCTCTTCTACCACTGGGTCTGACTGATTTATCTGCATAGCCTTATATCCAGGTTTATTTGCACAACTCTGTGCCTGCTGGAGTTTAATCCACTTCAAATGATATAATGGAAAATGAACAAGGCAGAGCTACCTCACAGCAAAACCCAGCTGTCGTTATTGAAATAAACGGAAAGTGCTTGCCAGGAAACACATATATGGGTTTCTACTGGTCCACCCCTTTGAGTACCCAACCTCTATACAAATTATTTTTATTGTAGAAATGCATGCAAGATTTCATTTTCCTGTCCAAAATGCACTGACACCTTACCCAAAATAATACAACCTAAAATATCTACTTTCCAATTAACCTGCAAGTCTAGGGTCTCTTGGTAACTGTGTATTCCTTTCAGTCATATACGGTTGTAATCTTTTATTGTCTAACACCCGACTGATAAATTTAAGTTAAATTACCTTTTATTCTATGCCTTCTACACATTAGAAGAACATATACATATTCTATATATACAAGAGTAGAGATGAGGCTATATAGCAAGAAAAATGTTCCCATTTTAAAATAAGAAGAACCAGATACCTAGTTTATAACACACATAATTAATACCTTGCTTCCCACCAGTGGAGAAAAATTTTGTGTTTGACATTCTGTCTTTTCAGGATTTGCCCTCTGGGAAGGTCCCCTTTTTTCCTTTTCCTCCAAGGCAACCTTCCAAGCATTCTGTGGGAATGGAGATTCTGTACAAGCTGTCTTATGTTTGTCTTAAGTAAGTGGTTCTCAAAGGCAAGGTACTATCCACTGCACAATGCCTATTAAACTTTTTTGGGCTTTTTTGATTATCACATCATTGAAGGTGCTGCTAGAATTTAGTAGGAGGGGCCTGGGATTCTACTGCAGACTCATGACCCCTTTGAGTTCATTTAATAGACATTGAACTAAACATTTCTAAATAAGTGTTGACACAACATTCAAAGATGCCTTTACATTTTATTAGTAAGATTTGATTTGGATATATTTTCACTTTATTGGCAGTCCATATATATCTTGTAGGCAACAGAATTTTTTTATAGAAAAAATGAAATAACTAGCCGGGGAAGGTGGTTTGTGCCTATAGTCCCAGCTACTCGGGAGGCTGAGGCAGGAGAATCGCTTGAACCAGGGAGGCAGAGGTTGCAGTGAGCTGAGATTGCACCACTGTACTCCAGCCTGGCGACAGAGTGAGACTCTGTCTCAAAAAAAAAAAAAAAAAAAAAAAAAAAAAAAAAAAAAAAAAGAACTCCACTGGGCTGGGAAAATGAGAGTAACATAGATATAATTAAATGATTCAAATAGAAATAATTATAGGAGGCTTTTAAAAAACTATTAATTTTATTATTACTGAAAGGGAGCAGATGAAAAATAAATGAATCAGCAAGATGGTATAAAAAGTGGTTTCTACGTAATGTAAAGGCCCATATTAAACTCTGTTTTTGGTATGGTACAGCCAAAAGGCATTTTAAGAACATAATTTGTTACTGAAGTTGTTTCTGAAGCTGTTTGCAATTATAATATAAACTTCTCTGTACACTCAAAATACTAAGTAAAATCTACTACATTCATGTATACCCTCATTGATTCTTATTTTATTGGGGAAATAAGATTAGAGAGTAGATTTCACAGCGACAAGCGTATATAGAACCAGGATCCCTGAGGTGATTTTTACAAGTGACCTGAGAATCTGAGTCTATTTTTCCTACTAAAAAATTCCAGAAAACGTGCATGAGGCCTTTTACTTTCATAGGACTAACACTGGAATTTCCAGCCAATCTTGATATGTGTTCCATAAACTCCAGTTAGTCTCTCCATCTCAGAGGATAAATTTGAAAGGACAAAAATTAATTATATATATTTTTATTGGAATGACAGCAAATTTATTTTTATATGTAGGTTGTACCCTCATTAATGTATACCTTCCTTAGCTGTTAAAGCATATAATATTGAACACTCTCTTCTATGGCATGATCAGTAATAAAAAGCTTCTACTTCAAAATACGTATTAAGCAACAATATACTTGTTTGATGCTACTAGTCATGTATCTATGATTTATATTATTTCCTCTCTTAAAGAAGCAGATATATGACAACTTGTTTTATCTTCTGATACGGGGTTGATGAAGAAGCAGAAGTTTTTAGAGACATTCTTTCTTATGGCAGCTTCATTTATACCTTTGAACATCTGTAAAAATGTAACAAATCTTTTACAGTTTTATTTGTTTTATTCTTTACCCACAACCATCCCTTACCTGTGATCATTAAATGTTTCACTGTTGCCTAAATCCCCCAAATCCAAGAAATCTAAAACAAACAAACCACACAGGACCCCTGCAAATGTGTTTCTTCTACTCTTGTTTTCAGAATCAAAACAAAAGTGAACAGATTCTGAAACCTTGTATATTCTCCTTCAACTCATCGATATATGCATTCAGTCATCAAATGCCACTAGCTTATCCCAATCACTGCTATTGTTGGGTAATTTGGAAATATTTTCTTCAATCTGATTTCACAAGCAGAATTTTATATTTACTCTCCACCTCTACAGTACCCCCCTCACATACCCATACCCATTGTAGACACACACACACACACGCACACACACACATCTCTTACTATTGAAATCTTACTTTTACAGCAGTCCCTCATTATGGGTGATTTTGCTTTCTTTGGTTTTAGTTACCCATAGTCACTTGCAGTCTGAGAATATTAAATGAAAAATACCAAAAATGAACAATTCGTAAGTTTTCAATTGCATGCCATTCTGAGTACAGTGATGAAGTCTCTCGCTATTTGGCTTTGTCCTGCCAGGGAGGTGAATCCTCCCTTTGACCAGCTCTGCTCACTGTCTATGCTATCCGCTCTTCAACACTTAGTAGCCGGCTTGGTTATCAAGTAGACTGTTGTGGTAAGGCAGTGCTGTATTCAAGCCACCATTATTTTACTTAATGGCCCCAAAGTGCAAGTGTAGTGAAGCCGGCAATTCTAGATACTAAAGAGACGCAATTAAGTTCATCCTTTAAGTGAATAGGTGAAAGTTTTTGACTTAATGAAAAAGGAAGAAAAAATGATATGCTAAGATTGCTACTATTTACAGTAAGAACAAATCTATCGGTGAAATTGGGAAGGAGAAATAAATTTGTTTTAGTTTTGCTGTTGCACCTAAAACTGCAAAAGTTATGGCCACAGCATGCGAAAAGTGCTTAGTTAAGATGGAGAAAGCATTAAATTTGTGGGTGGAAGACATGAACAGAAATGTGTTACAATTGATGGCAATGGTTGTGCCAGAAAGCATTGAGCCTATATGAAGACTTTAGCCATTTACTGCAAGTAAGGAAGTGGTTACACAGATTCAGAAATAAGTTTGCCCAGGAAAATATGAAATCATTGAAGAGGCTTCATCTGCCAATTAAACTTTATTATGAGTATGTATGCATAGGATAAAACATAATGTATCTATAAATATCTATATATAGATAGATAAATAGATACATGGATAGATAGATAGGTAGATAGATACACAGATAGATACATAGATACATTGATAGATAAGGTTTGGTACTATTAATGGTTTCAGGTATCCAGTTGGGGTGGGTCTTGAATGTATCTTTTGTAGATAAAAGGGGACTCCTGAACTATTAAAATCTTAAAATCCTTCAAGAATACGTTCAAATTTTACTTTTTTCTTGATGTCTCCCCTTCAATGTTTTGCCCATTTAAATTTGTCATTATAGGCACTGAGTAAATAATAGAAATTATGACATGCTTTTTTCAAAGGACACTCCAGCCTCAAAATATTTTCTTAATTTTACTGATCCCTTTACTTGTACCCACCATTCTTTACTGTATAGTTAAATGGGGAAAACATAGGCTTTATATAAAATGATAAGTAAGAGCAAGACAGGAGTTCAATATATTTGAACCGAAGTATAATTTTAAAAGCTTGTTAAGAATTTTAAAAATTCAGATTGGATATCCAAAATATAATAATTACAAAAATGTAATGAACTCCTTTCCATAAAGTTGTTTTGCAGATCTTGAAGCTATGCTTATCAGATTTCTTTCTGTTGAATGAATTTTTAAAAATAGGATCATGCTATTTTCAACACAACAATATAGCTATTGACTGCTTTTAATATTTAGCAAGCTATTACTAAAAGAGTTTGCTGTTATAATAGAAAGAAGAGGAACAGAATTAAACAGCTCTATGACAACTATACCAAGAAATGAAGGCGAAAAATAGTCAATTTTAAGCCAGAACTGAAAGCTTTGTTATAACTTCTCAGAATGAGCAAGATGTTCTTTCAAATGAGGTGTATACTACTTCTATTTCCTGACAGTCTGTGAGTCATGATTTATTACTTTAAGGCCTTTTGTAAAATTTCTGAGCTGATTTCACAGAAGTAGACTTTATTTTCATTTTGTGACCTTGCAGATCTCTTATAAAAAGGACGTAATTCATAAGGTAAAAATAGAACAAATTGATAGTGAAAATGGGGATGTCTGTTTCTACACATGCAAGTCCCTAGATTTAAGTAATTTTTCTTTGTGTCACTTTACTTTCAATTTAAATAGTCCAATCATTTGTATTAATTAGGTCTTTATGACCATAACCTAATATGATAAAAGTTAGAATTAACTAGATCACTACTTGGAATTTTCATCCTTCTATATATATATGAATTCATTTTTAGAAAACTAATACCAATTATTTACATGTTTTGTATGCAAGTAGTTAAGCATTATATTTTTAAAATAACCTGCAAAAGTCTGTGTTTTTAAAGATATAATTTTTTATATTGTTGATGTAGCTGTCCTCAAACTGTATAATTACAAATGCATTATACAAAAGTAACTCTTAAAACAGTTCTCCCCCTAGGGACTGCACCTACAGTGTAATTGGACCTCGCATTTAATTGTCCTTTTAGTTTTTTGAACAAGTGTGACTGCCCTGAGACTTGGATTTGAAAAATATCAAATTCTGGGACAAACATGTGAAGTGGAGGGTGAGATTTTCACTGCTACCTTGTTACCTTAATCAGACTGGCTCCTTGTATATGCTTAGTGAGATCATAAACCACTTTAACAGTAGTAGGATCAAACAAGTAGAGCTGGTATTTTCTATCCCTGTTCACACAATTCTATAGGGTGATTTAAAAAAAAAATTCCAAAAAGGGGCATATGTTAAAATGTTAGGAAGCACCAAGGAAAACAAAAATCAGAATTTATTACCAGTCACTCACTCTTGGGATGCTTCTGGATCAATCTAGAGTAGTGGGCAATTATGCCACCCAGGGTTTATGGACAATATCTGGAGAAATTTTGGTTGTCACAACTAAGTGAGGAAAGGGGAGATTTCCCACTGGTTTTTACTGGGTGGAAGCAGATAATTCTGCTAAATATCTCACTAGGCACAGGATAATCTGCCACAACAAAGAATTATTCAGCCTGAAATGTCAGTAGGTTAAGGCTGAGAAACCCTAATCTAGAGAAATAAGAAGTATCCTGCAAACCAAGGGGAATATTCTAGTCCTAGGAATAAGTGACAATTTTTATATCCATGTTTGCATTTTTAGTGCAATTAAAAATATACTCTTAGCAGGAGTGGTGACTTACTCCTGTAATCCCAGCACTTTGGGAAGCTGAGGTGGCAAATCACTTGAGGTCAGCAGTTCGAGACTGGCCTGGCCAGTCTCTGGTGAAACCCCGTCTCTATTAAAAATAAAAAATAAAATAGCCGGGAGTGGTGGCAGGTGTCTGTAATCACAGCTACTAGGGAGGCTGAGGCAGGATAATCGCTTAGTTGCGAGCAGAGGTTGCAGTGAGCAGAGATCGTGCCACTGCACTCCACTCTGGGTGAAACAGCGAGACTCAGTCTCAAATATATATATTTGAGATATATAATATATATCTATATATAAATATATAGATATATATTTATCATTTAATGATAAGAACCCTACACATTTGACCTTTGGAGACACAGCTGAATGATGGCCACAGCTGCAGGGTCCTTTCATATCTTGGGGTCTGTATATCAGTTTGGAGCTTTTGGCTGCAAGTAACAGAATTCCTCATCTAAACTGGATTAAACATTAGAGAAGATTTATGTTTTACACACAGATCCAGTGGTAGCATGAATCAGAGTTAGCTGACTCAGCTTATCAAGGACCACTTGCTCCCCTTGCTCTATGGTCTGTCCATCTACAATATTACAGCATTCTAAGATTCATTTCCCTCCAGTCATGAAATATATGTCTATTCTCTTGGCCTGATCAGTCCAATTTATGTCACTTGCCCATGTCTAGACCAATTGTGGTAGGGCGAAATAAGATGAGAATTCACTATTATTAATTTAAGAACAGTGGTTAGATAAGGGAGACAGTAGGAAGGTAAGATATCTAATAGATATCTTATATTATAAATTCTCATTGAGAACTAAATTTCTACTTCAATTCTACTATTCCATAAGAAACCCCACAACTGTCTTCAATCATTTCTCATGTCACTACACAGCAACATCCATTTCTTTTTCCAGAAAACTAAGAGCAATCCTTGATTTCTCTGTAGCTCCAACACTGTTGTAGAATTTTCCAGCAATGCTGCTTAATATATTTTTCTATATTTAATATCAATTTTTCTCTACCTACTTCTTTCCACATCTACTAATTTCATTCTCTCCTAAGACACCTGATCTCCTGAATGAGCTGCAATGCCAGGCAGAGAGAATCACTGGCAAAGTGACTCTGAGCTTCGATTGAGGTTGATATATATGAAGGACAAAATAATGAAGGACTGTACACTTGAAACAGTGGATTTTCAACTCTAGATCTTAACACAGATACTTTGTTCTTGTCATTCCAATCTCAGTAGAAATATTACCTCCTTTGAGAAGCTTTCTCTGAACACTTAATCTAAAAATACCCCTTTGCTCCAAAAGATCTCTATCTCAGTTGTTTTATTTGTCTGAATACTTGTCACTCTTTAAAATTATTTTGCTTGTTTTGTGTAGTTATTACTTTACTTACTGTCTTTCTCATGATAATGGAAGAAACATGAGATTAGAGACCGTGTCTATGGTATTTTCAACTCAACTGATGAACTAGAATATCACCAGGACCTGGTGGGTACTCAAATACCAATTTATTGAATGAACAAATGATAAAATGACTATTCTGGAATGATTTAGAAAACTGCATATCTATCTCAAGCCTTTTTCCTTTGTGAAATATTTCTCTCATTTATGTTCCACACATTCATCCACCCATTCATTCAGGTATACATGCATATTTGGGGAAGCAAAAGGAAAGAAAAATGAAGTACCCAATGTAATTTGATTTTCAGTATTACAGTCTCCAAGGCAGGTCTTAATTCTCAAAGACCATTTAAACCCTCACCCGCCTCACTTTCCTATCAGAGAAAGTTCTTTCATTACACATCAACCAACCAAGAGGGCCTAATAACCATGAATATGAGTAGTTGTAACCTTTAGAGTATTTGAATCTTGATCACAAATAGATACTGCTGAATAGTGAAGAATTTTCCTAGTACGTATACAAATATGTAATTACATTAACATGTGGACATAAAATGATTTCCAAAAATTTTCTACATTCAGTGTTAAGGGGAAAAGAACATTTTACTATACAGTAGTACCTGGTTGCATAGCGTCATGTAGAAGAAGCATAGAGAAAATCAATTCTTCAAATTTTCAGTAATAAAGCTGATAATATATATATATAATATAGTTCATGTTGTTTACTTTTATTAGGTGTATTTTTAAGAAGTCTAATTAATTCATTGACAAAAATACCTTTGCCATTTATTTTTGTGGGAATCATTCATCTTGACAACAGGATTTTGGACAAGAAGAAGAGGAGTATAATTGTCATCAGCCATGTGGTGGAGAGACAGCAGACTTATTCTGGGTAACAAAATTAACTTATTTCCTTGCTAAACCTGATACCGCTTGGTGTTAATAGTGTCTTACACAAGGAAGTAGTGGAGGTGGGGGAAGCAAAATCAGAAGAGAAAACTGAACAAATGCCCCAGATTCCTTCTTAGGTAGGCAGGGTAATGGCCCATGGCCTGGGTGTGGTTCACATGTCAGGTGGAGCTGACTTAAAGCTGAGGCGATGAATGAGGGATAATCCAAAGTTATGTTCTTGCCAGACAGGTTTTGGAAACCACACAAATATGTCTGAACAGACTTACCTAAAGAAGACCACTCCAGGCAAAGTAGCAAAATCAAATCTGAAATGCCTAAAAAAAAAAAAACCAAAAAAAAAAAAACCAAAACAGGAATAGTAGAAGTAGGAGAAACTGAAGGTGAAAGCTGGATAGAGAAGCAAGCGAGAAAGAAATGATATTATAATGAGTTTGTATCTCCACCCAAATGAATTTAATAGATTGTAAGTAGAAAAAAATGACCTTAGTCAGCTGACATAAATATCTCAATTTTTCTGGAAAGAACACTTTTCTATAAATGGGCATTTAATCAAGTGGGATGAAACATATTCCTTTTGCGTGTATTGCAGTAGGTGCTAGTAGAAAAGAGTCTCTCTTTTTTAAGATCACAAACTACAAGGATTCAATGAGCCTGAAGCTAAAAGAGACTATTTACCATGCATGGGACATTTTCTGGAGAATGGAACTATTGCATAGGAAAGCAGAACTGAAGATTACAGAGAGTAAGAGAAATGCTTGATGAACCAAACCCAAGTCTTTGGTCAAGCATTGTATTTCATAGCCACAAATTAAACCGCCTTCCTTTTTTTTTTTGGCTTAAACTAATTTTTGTTATAGTTATGCCACTTCTAGTGAGTTGTTATTGTTTGGCATATAACTTTGAATCATTATAATTCTATTTGTTGCAACAGTGGTAAAATATTTTTATATTTTATGTAGTTTATTATTATTTTTATCATATATAGACCCAGATTTACAATTATTGGGTTGACCTTTAATAAAAAATATGTTTTCTAAAACTAATTTAAGATTTCTCTTATCTTCTTATTCCTATGAAAATATTTAGGGAAGAATTTGGCTCCTTGTGTTCATTGCACCTATATCTTTTGATAACTCATTAGGATATCAGAAGATATTTTAATGTTTTTCTGAATGTTTAGTTTAAAAGTATGGATTTTAATGTTTCATTGGTTTCATAAAACGTTTATTTTATTGATTTTTCCCCAGAATTTTTATATATATACATATATATATATTTATATATGCACACATATATATATACACATATATATGTGTGTTATATATATATGTATAAATTCTGGGGAATTTATATATATATATATAATTGCTGGTATGTTTCCAGTTATTATTTAAAGGTTCTGTGAATCAGATGATCAGGTGTTCTGGGACATTATAATTGCCTGTTCTGATTTCACTGGAAAGGTTTTCAAAATCTACTTCTTAGAAATGCTCTTCACAAGATAAGGATGAAATTGAACTTCTATATATTTTAAGATGCCATCATTCAATTGCTTTCTATTCATGACTGTTTGGTATGTCTTTTGTGTGGTATCCATGGTGCTGACTCGCCAGTTCTGCTTTATAGAGGAGAACAAATTTTAAAAGCTTTACTCACCTGAAGGTAAACATTTCTGGTATACTTTTGGTTCCTGGACAAAGATATGCTGTAAAAATAGTTTTCCATCAAACATGAGACTTTCTTAAGCTCACTTTCATTCATGAAACACAGACTGGAAAAGTATAATTAAGAGCCAAAGGGTTTCAGAAAGGCTTACCTTTGTCTATGCCTCATTGATTGATATTCATTCACATATATGTTCAGTGAAAACCCAAGCAATCCTGGTTCTATAACTTTGAAGTGGTTTGATTATTTCAGTGAAGATTGAGATATTTCACATTATAATAAAAAGCATGAACACTATGGTTACCGGAAGTTTAGGTTCTATACTTTATAATAGAAATAAATACAGGTGAGAGGATTGCTGGAGGCCAGGAGTTCCAGACCAGCCTGGTCAACATAGCAAGACCCTGTCTCTACCTAAAAATTTTAAAATATTAGCCGGGATGGTGGCACACATCTGTAGTCCCAACTACTCAGAAGGCTGAGTGAGGAGGATGGCTTGAGCCCAGGAGATCGAGGATGTGGTGAGCTGTGATCATGCCACTGCACTATAGCCTGGGTGACAGAGAGAGACCCTGTCTCAAAAAAAAAAAAAGGAGGAGAAAGAAATACCGTACTGTTATACTGTCTACTTAGTTCTTTTTTTACTGACCACTCTTTTTGTTGAACTTCATAACAGCTTTTTAAATCTTCCAAAAGCTGTAAACATGCTTCTTGTTATTCTAAGCCAGAGGTTGGCAAATTATGTCCCACAGGGCAAATCTGGCTCATATCCTGTTTTGGAAATAGAGTCTTATTGGAACGCAGTCGTGCCCATTTGTCTGTGGCTCTTACCTCCCTATAATAGCAGAGTTGAGTAGTTGCAAAAGAAACTATGTGGCCTACAAAGCCTAAAATATTTATTATCTGGCTCTTTTCAGAAAAATTCTGCCAACTTTGCTCTAACTGGTTACAAAATATTCAGGAGCTAACTTTTCTTTTATGTGGTTGGCATGATTGCTATGTTTTTCTCAGAAACCGTCTGGCTTTATAACTTAAACACTGCCTCCTTAATATATACATCTGTATGTAAGCATTTGTCTTATAATTACTATTAGTAAAAAATAGAAAGAAATATAAGTACATTAATGTTCCATTTTATTTATATCTTAAGCTATCCGAGGTTTATATAAATTGTATTTAAGGCTGATGAATACAACTATAATTATTATATGATAAATATAGAAAATATGTTGCTCAATACATTAAAAACAATAGATTTTGTTTACATGTTCCTAGTGGATACTGAATACTACATTATGATATTTTATTTTAACCTTTCTATATTTATTTAAACTGTGGAGTATTCATAGCATGTATGAATGTAGAAGATTTTCATAAATAGCATTAATAATTTTTAAGTATTGCATTCATTACCATTCAATTAAATTTTGTTTTTCCATAACATGTATTTCCATAGTTGAAATGATGATACATGGCAAAATATTAT
The DNA here is from genome assembly GCF_028878055.3 of Symphalangus syndactylus. Classification (NCBI taxonomy): domain Eukaryota; kingdom Metazoa; phylum Chordata; class Mammalia; order Primates; family Hylobatidae; genus Symphalangus; species Symphalangus syndactylus. The sequence continues at coordinate 75,654,442 of NC_072429.2, forward strand.
TGATTCTACATATAACATTCTACAGATGTAAATAATATGCATGGAAAGGTCAAGCTGAATAATTGATAGCTGTCTATAGAGATTAGTATTATTTTTGATAATTTCTTGTTAATATTGACTGTAAATTAATTGATATTAAAATTTTAATCCAAATTTATATCTATATTGAATACTTAAAATACTTCTAGCCTCGGAATATATTTTACATTCAAATTTTGAATCAGATTATTTCTAGATTTTCTAACTTATTTGCACTTTTACCATACAAAATTTGATATGAAGTATATTCTTAGAGTGAGACTTCATTGAACCAGATATTACTTAAAATAGTGTTAGAATGATGAAGACATTATTTACATTATATGAAAATGTAGGCCGGGCGCGGTGGCTCACGCTTGTAATCCCAGCACTTTGGGAGGCCGAGGCGGGCGGATCACGAGGTCAGGAGATCGAGACCACGGTGAAACCCCGTCTCTACTAAAAATACAAAAAATTAGCCGGGCGTGGTGGCGGGCGCCTGTAGTCCCGGCTAGTCGGAGAGGCTGAGGCAGGAGAATGGCGTGAACCCGGGAGGCGGAGCTTGCAGTGAGCCGAGATCGCGCCACTGCACTCCAGCCTGGGCGACAGAGCGAGACTCCATCTCAAAAAAAAAAAAAAAAAAAAAAAAAAAAAAAAAAAAAAAAAAAAAAAGAAAATGTAAATTCTATTTTTTCCAGTCATAATTTAAATTTTCTTGATATTACTGTATTAAGAAACTCAAAGAATTTTTAAAGTGACACCCCAGTTTTTTATATTACATGCTTCTCACAATTAATTTTGGAAGAGATAACTTTATTTTCTTTCTGTCTTCAGTAATATGTCATTAAAATGCAATTTTTCCCTGAATAGCATCACTTTCCCCAGTATCAACTCAAATATAGTTTAAAGAAGATTAATTGACAGATCCACTGAAAATTGTATTTGATAATCTAATTTTAGTTTAGAGTTTGAAACTCATTATAAGACAAATTTTTCCTTTCATAGAAAAGAAAAATCAAATGACATGTATAGTAAACAAACAATAATATTATTGTTCTTATTTCATAATTAAAATAGAAATACATAAATTTCAAATAAACATAATTATTCATGTTGGTTTAGGTGGATATATTGATGCACTTTCTGAAAGCTTGAATACTATTATTCATTATGATACTATTATTTATTTCTTCTATGGAGGGCTGTGTTATGTTAGAATTATCAAAATGGATGTTTGTGGCAACTAGGTAATAAATGGAGTTTCAGTCTATGTTCAAATCCCAAGAAGCAGAATCACCCAGTGGTTATTTCATCTGTTCTTGAGTAATAAGTAAAATAGACATTCTCAGCAATAGGCAGAATTTTCACGCTGGCTCCCTGACTCATGCACTGAGTGCCATTATGTTGCATAGTACATCTTTAGCAACATTGCTTCCTTGTGTGAACTGCAGAAATTAGGTAGAGAGTGTTATGGTCTCCATGTTTTTGTTCCCCAAAATCCATATTTTGAAACTTAAACTAAGATGATACCAATGAATAAAATATTCTGAAATTGGAAGAAAAACCAAAATCAGACACTCATGGTGTTAATTTGGGAGGCATGAAAGCTGTGAGGAGCAGAAGTTTATAAGCTTACTCTAACAGTTTTTGAAATGAAATCCTTTTCCTTTATGCATTGTATTTAGGCATTTATAAGAAAAATGCAGAAAATTAAAGCCTTAAAAAGTTAAAATTACTTATTACATCAGTTATTTATAATAGTCATTCTAAAGGTCACATGAACTGTGTTTTTCATAGTTGCTAAGAACAAACACATTTCTAGGGCATTCTGCACTCCGTGTTCTGTCACATAAGGTACAATAGCACAGTCTAGGAAAATATCTTTCGTTTTGATAAATGAATATGTCTAAGGGGTTACATGCAGATAAGCAGGTATGCTTGAAAACTGTGTCACACTTGAGAATTTGCTATTTATTAACTCATCCTTCTCCATGTTCCTCCATGTTGCTTACTTATTGATTTGGAAAATTTGTTAGATATGATAAATACCATTAATTGTGATTCCACTAACTTACAATGTTATTTTGCCTAAGGAAGTTGGCCTTTTCTTCATTTGTCATTTCTTCTTTCTTTCCTGTTTCTTTATTTTCTTCATTTTGTTCCCTATTGGTTCTTCCCTCCCATTGCCTTCTTTTCCTTCTCTTGCTTCCATGCTTTACTGCACTTTTTCAGAAATAGTACATAATTTTTCCAAACTATTTCAAATTCTTTTATAATTGTAATTATTGGTAGTATCCTAGATCATTTACATGACAATTAATTTTATCAATCTTTTCAAAATTAAGTAAAATATAATGAATATGTAGTTTGCCAAGATTAAATTATTATTATACTAAAATTAAATATTCTTAAACAATCAATTAACTTTTTTAATGGGAGAAAATTATTTATAAACTGCTTTATTCTGTTGCAAGTAATGCACTTTTCCTAGATTCTAAAATATTGCAATTTTAACTCTTCAATTACAATAATAATTGTAAGTTCCTTCAAGATAACTTTTATCAGGATTTCTAATGCTGAGATAATTTTGCAGATCATCAGAACATTGCAAAAAAGTCATTAGTAAGTTAGCCAGATCTTTCGACAAATGTAGTGCATAGAAGCCTAATAAAAAACATTACTCAATGTATTTATTGAGAGATGCTGGCTAACTTACTTTTTAAAAAAGTAAAGGTATATTTTTAAAAAGTTGACTAAATAATAGAACTGTAACTCAGTATTAAACTAATTGTTTCTTCTATTCAAGTATGTTTCTTGAAAAGGGCTTATCTCTGTGTTCATTGAATTACTTTTCTTTCTATGCACTGACTTAGTGTTACGTGCCAGGTACTATTTTAAATACTTACAAGCATTACATCATTAAATAATCCTACTATGTGTGGGATGATTTAATACGGTGCTTTTACAGATTAGGAAACTAAGGATTATGTAGCTACTGTATCTTATCTGAGTAAGTGACAGCTAGTAAGGATAGAGCTGGTATATGAGACTAAGTCTAACTCTAAAGCTTATTTTCCCATCTCCAATTTTGTATTTTAACAATAACATGTGACAATAAAACATAATTTTAAAATATTTAATTCATTTTAGTATTTTCTTTTTGATAATATTTTATTAATAGGTATGCATATTTGCATTTATATGCATACATAAACAAATATACACATTTATATAAATATATATGTATATCTACATAGACACATAAATAAGTTATTCTGAAGTGTTGGGTAACAAAAGGAAAAAACTCAGGTAATTTTATTTAATGTGCAGACTTCAGCTTGCTGTTAGCAGTGATTATTGTAAAGTATTAAATTATAATTCATTCAGCTTGAATTATTCGAATAATGATAGAGTTACTGAAGGAAAGTCTGTTGCATTTCCTAATGCTTACAAAAAAATATAGTACATTGCCATGCACTTGTCTTATATCACATTATTTACTAATTTGTAACCAAGCAGCGATTTATCAATTAAATCATTTTTCATCATTAGGATTTTGCAAATGCATCTTTTCTATTGCAAGATATACTTTTATCAAGAGTATTTATATCAGAAGTTATATGGGAAGAGTTCTGAAACATTCAATCAATTGCATTGTCAGCCTGGAGAATACCGACTGAAACAATTATTCAGTTGAACTGTGGAATGATTTGTTCTTCACATACTTAATAGTATTAACAAGGCTAGAAACTAGCATTTATGAAATGCTTTCTGTTTTGCAGGCACTATTCTCAAATTTTTTTTTTAAACAAACTAATGTAAATAAAATAATTAGCTCAGTCTTATTAGTAAGTACAGTAGTATTATTTTCTATTTTACCTAGAAATTAGTAAAGAAAATGAGTCTCACAGCTAGAGATGAGAGTAATTGTCTATTCACATGTATAGACTAAACCAAAATCAATCTGTTAATAACAATTCAAAAACAAACCTATTTTCATGATAATTTTTCAATTTCATTTATTTCATTTATCTACTTAATATATAAATATTATGTATCAGACACTAGGACACTCAGTGTTGAAGACACAACATTAATCAAAATAGTACAAAACATTTTCTCACATAAACTTAATATCCTAAAGTTAGAAATAGACACTAAACATATATAATATAATTATAATACATATATAATATATATAATATACATATACATTATATATAATATATATAATAATACATATATATAATATATATAATATATAATACATATATATTATATATAATATATGTATTATATATATTATATATAATATATATGTATTATATATATTATATATATTATATATATGTATTATTATATATATTATATGTATTATATATATATAATACATATATATTATATATAATATATATGTAATAATACATATATATTATATATAATATATATGTAATAATACATATATATTATATGTATATGTCAGACAGTGATAAATGCCATGAAGAAGCCAATGTTGAGTAAAAATATAGAAAAATACATTTGGAGGCTGTCTTTTCAAAAGGAGGTCTGGAAAGGTAATGAGGTATTCTCTAACAAGGTGACATAGGAGCAGATAACTGAAGGAGGTAAGAGAGGGGGCCACAAATCCATCTAGAGCATAAACAATCCAAACAGGAGAAAACTCATGCAATCCCGATATATGCTCATGTTTGACATGCTTGAAGAATAGCAAGGGGGCCTGTAAAGCAGGATCTGGTAGAAGACTAACTCAAGATGCAGGCAGTGGCCAGATTATGTTTCTATGTAAACCATCAAATCAACAGGCTATTAAAAGACTTTGATTTTTACCCAGAGTGATATGTAAGGCACAGGAGCATTTTGATGAGATGAATGTTTAAAATTGCCTTTTATTTTAAGTGAAATACTCTTACTGTTTTGTGGCAAATGGAGTCTAGAGGAGTAAGGGTGTAAACAGGGAATATTAAGTTAGTCTATTATAATAGTACCGGCAAGCAATAATGGTGGGCTTGGACCAGAGTGATGTTAGTGGGGGTAGTTAAGTTATACAGATTTGGCTATGCTTTGATGACAGACCCAAGAAGATTTGCTGATATGTGGGTGTAAAAGACAGAATTCAGCTATGACTCTACAGTCATAGGCCTGAGCAGAAGAGTGAATGGAGAAGCCATTTATTCAGATGAGAAAGATTGTAGTGGAATCAAGCTTAGAAGAGAAAATTATTTAGTTTAGGTCATGTTGAGTTATAAGTACCTATTAAATATCTATGTACATATTTCAAATAGGCAGTCAGATATATGAATCAGAATTTGAACTGCAGGTAGACTTTTGAGTCATCAGTAGGTAGTACTGTATTTAAAGCCATAAAATATGGTGAGATCCATTGTAACTGAGTGTAGATATGAAAAAAAAAAAGAGGCCCAAGAAATGAGAGCTGGGTCACCATCTTACCCTTTAGAGAAAGAGAAGATGAGCAGGAAGGAATCCACAACAGACTGTGAAGGAGTTTCCAGCAAGGTAGAAGGATAATCAAAAAGAGAATGGTGTACTTTTGATAAAAATTTAATAAGTGTTTTGAAGAAGAGGAAACGATATGCTGACACAATCTTAAAATTGCTGAAAAGTGACCATTGGATTTAGCTATATGGAGATCTTGGTGACTAACAAGAGGAGTTCATCAGAGAGGTAGAATTCAGTGGAATGAAATCAATGTGTAGACAGCAAGTTTAGCAAGTTTAGGCAATTGTTTTATTTTTTAAAAACTTTACCAAGTATATTTTCTACATCATAAAATAGACAGTATTTTTGAGTGTTGATGTAAATGGGAGTATTGCTGTAAATTGGAGAAGCAGCTGGACTATAATATAAGGTGGAGGGAGGTGGGTTTCTAAATTTTAATTAATTAATTAATTTGTTTTTAAGATGGGAGAGATTTCAGTATGTATATGATGATGGGAACCAACCAAGACATTTATACGGAAGGAAAAAACATGCAAAGAGCAAAACTCAAAAGTGTGTGAAGTAGAGGAGATAGTATACAGGGCAGAAGTTGAGAGGTTAGCTTTATCTAAGAGGAAAGACAATGTACCTTCTTATAATAGGAAGGAAGGTAGCATATGTAGGTAGAGATGCAGGTCGGTGGGTATAGTCGGTATGGAGTTTTTGTAAAGCCTCTACTGGTTGGTTTCATTTTCTCAGTGAAGCTTAAAGCAAGGTCATCAACTAAAGGCGTAAGTTTCTGTGTGTTGATGGGGTAGGGTCTCTGGTAGTCGGACTAGAGAGAAGACAATAGGAAATAGCCCTTGAGAGAATGAAGTAATTAAGAAAATGACGGCTAGATAGTACCAAGTTTCCATCTGAAATTGGAGGTCATGCACTTAAAATAACGTTAATCAGCACACTTGGACATTTTCTTCAATCACAATTAGAGGTATAGGAGTATGTTCAAGTAGGAACTGAATTAGATTTGAGCACGTGTTAATCTAGGTGTGACTTTGCCCAAGAAGTGGGCAGGGAGGAGGACAGAAACTGAGGACCTTACAGTAAGTGAAAAAAGTCATCCACGGAAAGACAAATACTGCATGATCTGGTTGATGTGGAAATTTAAAAAGTCAGTCTCATAAAAGCAGAGTGGAATGGTGGTTACCAGAGGCTGGAGATGTTGGGGAGATGTTGGTCAAAAGATACAAAATTACAATCAGACCGGAGGATTAAATTCACGATATGTATTGTACAGCATGGTGACTATCGTTAACGAGGATATATTGTATTATTGAAAAACGCTAAGAAAGTGGATGTTAAATGTTCTCACTGCAAAAGTGATAACTATGTGAGGTCATGCATATTTTAATTAGCTCAGTTTAACTGTTCTGCAATGTGTATATACTTCAAAACATCACAAAAACACAAACAATATTATCTGTCTATTTAAAAGAAAAATAAACAAATCAATTTGAAAATAAAAAAAAAACTGAGAATGTCTCCTAGGGAGGGATTATAATGATGTTCCGTGGAATATAAACTGAGTAAAAAGACATTGAGATCCTGAAGCAGGGCAGGATCAATGAAAAGCTTGGAGTCAATAACTTAGAGATCCTGATGCCATCACAATATTTCATACAGGCCTTTCATAGACAGGAAAAAGATAACTTGTTAGCTTTTAGTTCAACCTTAAAAAATATGTCTTCCAGTTACCTGCAGAAATTCATTTTCTTAATGTCTGTGAATCAATTGATTTCAGTGATTCTAACTACATCGTGATTTTTGCCTAAGGCGTAAGTCCTATTTTTATGTGATTTTTTGCTGAATAGGGCTACCTGGATTGCATGTGAGGAATCAGTAGTTTGTATATCTTTCAAAATAAGCATGCTTTTGAAAGCAGTAGGGTAACATGGAACCTATGGTAATTATTTGCAATAGTGTTGAGTAGCACATTCAGAATTTATGCAGCAGAAACTTTTAGCTTGAATGAATTAAAGCTTTTGGATTTGAAAACCTGTCTGTTTCTTAATATAATCAGATATGTGAGTCTCTGTAAACTTTCTTTGCTTTCAAAGGCAAACATAACTAATAATTTCTGTAAAGGTCTTGAATCGTTCCAACATCTGTTCTTGGTTTACTATAAAAACCATATCTCTGATCTCATGTGTTGAACTACTGTATGTTTGCCACTGTCTATTTCCTGTGAAAAAATACAACGAACAATAATAGCTTTTGTTCCTAACGTTCCAACCACTAAAACAGCTGAACAAATAATGTCCATGCTTTCATTTGGAATAATTTATTCCATGTACATGTTTATGCAGAGTCATTTGGCTTATTGGATGTTTCATCATTTAAAAATCAAATCTCAGAATTTTAGACTACTGAAAACTCTGGTCTAATAGTTTCCTCATGTTTATAGTAATTCTCTTAACAGCATTTCCTTCCTAATTCATCATCTTACGTTGTGTAGGGTTTGGTATATGAGTAGAAGTGGTTAAAATCCCCTGCATTAACAAAGTTAGTGAAAATTTCCATTCGAGGCCACACATTTTGCAAATAACATTAAAAGATTAAATAATTTGGCATTTAAGCCATGAAAAGTAACAATTTCTGCTCTTTTGTTGCCTAAAGAAATAATAACTATACAGTAGTAATGATACAAATTATAATACATTTGTCTTAACACACTCCAGATGACTTAATGATGGGGCAGCAACACAGAGCAAGCCTCACTTCCATTCCACAAAATATCTTAGTAAATAAACTTTACTAGCCCAGACATGGAATAAGTTTTGCACTGATTAAGTAAGACAGATAAAAAATACTCATTGAAAGTTAGAGAAATAAGTTATCTAAAAGTCAGTTTTAAATCATTTGCAGTGCCACCAGTTTGGAATTTTTTAACATACTTTTTTTTATTTCTAAAAATTTGGAATAATAATTTAGAATCCATTTACCACAACATCCCACTGAAAGCCAAAAATTTGCAGTGGGTCATTCAGCTATACAGTTGATTCAGTGTTTAATAACAGACTACCTAGAAGGCTCAGGATATCTAATGTTTTCAATTTACATTCACATATTATAATCTATGAATAAAATGAGTTTAATTTTAAGGTTTGAGTTTTAAGGTTTAGGGTTTTAAGGTTTGAGTTTTAAATACCAGCATTTGAGAGGTTACTATTTCAACAGAATTCCACTACCTTAAGGAATAACTACTTTCTTGGTTACAGTGTGTTCTAGTTCAGGAAATAATGAAATTATGACTGTATTAGTTTGCTAGAGTTGCCATAACCAAGTACCACACACTGGATGGCTTAGGACAATAGAAATGTATTACGTACCGTTTTAGAGGCCAGAATCTGAAATCAATGTCAGCCAGGTCACACTCCCCCTGGAGGTAACTATGGCAGGATCTGTCCTGGCTTCTGCTAGTTCCTTGGCTTCTGACAGCAAAACTTCCATCTTCACATGGCATTCTCCCTGCGTATGTGTCTCTATTTCAAAAATTTCTCTTTTTTATAAGTACACAAATTACACTGGATTAGGGTTCATTCTAATGACTTCATTTTAACTCCATTGCCTTTGTAAAGGCCTTACCGCCAAGTAAGATAAAATTCTGAGGTACTAGGGGTTAGGGCTCCAGTGTTTCTTTTCGTGGGGACAGCATTTAGCCCACACAATGGTCTTTGTTATAGGTATGGCATATGTATGTTTTGCAACTGAATCATTCTCAACAATTTTTACATTTTTAAAATTATATGTATATATGATTAGTAATACTTAGCTTAGTCAGTCATATATAAACATATTATTCACAATTATGTCTTAGAGAAAATGATAACTTAGTAACTACTTCCCAAATCCAAATTTACTTAGCTTTGGGACTCTCACTAGATCTCACTTTCCCCACATTTCAGGGAGGCGGATGACTGCTTCTTGCAGCTAACCACCAATCTCTGCTTGAGTCTAGCTCTTCTCCTTAGTGGTGAGCATAGCTCCAGTTACTGATATCAGCGTCACATCAAAAGCTCTTGTAGCTACATATATGCAATTTCTGATGGCTTCTCTGGTAATTTGTGGTTAATTTCTTATTTTATGTATGACTTGCCAGAAGGCCAAAAAAGAAAGTATTGCAAATATTCTACACAGTTTCATAATATTGCATGCTTTCTTCCCACTCTTTTTTCTACAATAAAATTTTGATTTTACATGTGTATTACTAATTCATTAAAAGACAATCTTTCACACAAAGGAGGATTAATTCATAGATTATATTCAATTAATTTAAAAATGCTTGCTATGTTTAGTTATTACTAATTATTTTCATTTAGATGCAGCTTCCTGTTAAACAATGACTTCTTTCATGTTTCTTTTTAAGAACAGATATTTGAAAAAAATAAAAATGTTACCAGCTTTATTGAGGTACAATTGACAAATAAACATTGTATATATTTGCAATGTACAAAGATGTTTTTATAAGCTTATACATTGTAAAATAATGATAATGACCACAACCAAGATAATTAACATATTTGCCACCTCACAAAGTTGCCTTTTTTGAGGTGAAAATATTTAAGATCTACTCAGTTAGCAAATTTCAAGAATATGATGTAGTATTATTAACTAGAGTCGCCATAGTGTATATCAGTCTTCTGAACTTACTCATCTTGCATAATTCAATCTTTTTGACCAGCATTTATTCATTTCCCTTACCCCTCAGTCCCTGGCAATACCATTCTATTATATACTTCCTTGAGTTTGACTTTGTAAGATTCTACATGTTAAGTGAGAACATGCAACATTTGCCTTTTCATGCCTGACTTATTTCACCTAACATAACGTTCTCCAGTCACATCTATGTTGCTGCAAATGACAGGATTTTATTCTTATGGCTGAATAGTATTCTGTTGTGTATATATGCCACATTTTCTTTTTCTTTTTCATCTATCAATGGACACAGATCTTGGCTATTGTGAATAATGCTGCAATGAGATAGGATTTCAGATATCGCTTTGAAATACTGATTTTAATTTTTTTGGATATATATACCCAGAAGGGGGATTGCAATTCAACATCATTTTTTTGGTAAACATTCTCAACAAACTAGGCATAGAAGGAATGAAACTCAACTTAATAAAGGCTATATATGACAAGCCTCAAACTAACATTATACTTCATAGTGACAAGCTGAAATATTTTCTTCTAAGTTCCAGAATAGGATGAGAATGTCCACTCTCTCTTTGTCTATTCAACATACTACTGGAAATGCTAGCCAGAGCAATTAGACAAGAGAAGAAATAAAAGCCCTCCAAATCAAAAAGGAAGAAATCAAATTGTATCCACAGATATATAAAATATTATATATAGGCCGGGCGCGGTGGCTCACGCTTGTAATCCCAGCACTTTGGGAGGCTGAGGCGGGCGGATCACGAGGTCAGGAGATCGAGACCATGGTGAAACCCCGTCTCTACTAAAAATACAAAAAAAAATTAGCCGGGCGTGGTGGCGGGCGCCTGTAGTCCCAGCTACTTGGAGAGGCTGAGGTAGGAGAATGGCGTGAACCCGGGAGGCAGAGCTTGCAGTGAGCGGAGATCGCGCCACTGCACTCCAGCCTGGGTGAAAGAGCAAGACTCCGTCTCAAAAAAAAAAAAAAAAAAAAAAAAAAAATTATATATAGAAAACCCTAGAAACTCCATCCAAAAATTATTAGAATAAACATATTCAGTACAGTTGCATGATACAAAATCAACACACAAAATTTCATTTTATTTCTATCTGCCAACAACAAACTATCCAAACAAGAAATTAATAAAACAATCCCATATATAGTAACCTCAAAAAATAGAATATTTATGAATAAGTTTAAATAAGGAGATGAAACATCTGTGCAGTGAAAACTATAAAATATTGGTGAAAGAAATTGAAGAAGACTCAAATAAATGAAAAGACAATCTGTTCACAGATTGGAAAAATTAATCTGGTTAACATGTCCATACTACCCAAAGTGATTTACAGAGTCAATGAAATCCTGATCAATATTTCATGCACATTTTTTAAAGAAATAGAAAAACGATGTTAAAATTCATAGAAAACCACAAAAGACTGCAAATTGCCAAAACAATCATGAGCAAAAAGAACAAAAGTGGGTGGATAAAACACAACAAAATAAAACATAATAAAGACACTACAGTCATCTACCAGGGATGGTGGGTTATTTCATATGTAAGACAATTTGATTTTAAACTTTCCCAATGCATTCTGATATTTTTTCCTTTTCAGGCTATTTATTTCTGTTTTATTGTATTCTGCACATTAAAGATATTTCACAAATCACTAATGTGTAACTTCTCGTAGTTTGAAAGCCTCTGAGAATCTGGGATTTGGACACACACACACACACACACACAAATTTATACTCCTGTACTGGAAACAATGATGCCCACCTGGTAATCTACTGGCCAATATTGCATGTTTGCTGCTGTGTATTCTTATTTCTTCATACCGGCTCAACATGGTTCCAGAATCATGAGATTGGAACTGTTCTCCTTGTGTGAAATCTCTCATCTCTGGGTATAAGATACTCTAAGGCATAATAGGAGCCTATGGTGAAGAAAGATAAATTTAGCTTCTCTATTTTGCTTGCTCTCCTATCCGTACTTTATTTATTCACTCAATAAGTATTCATTGGACACCTAGTACATGCAGGGTGTTATGGTAGGCACTGGAATTTTATGAGTTAAATTAATGCAGACATGGGCTGTGTCGTTGCTTAGATTAAAATCTAGTGAGGGAAATTAACAATATATAATCACGCAAAAAATGTAAAATTGCAACATTTTATGACATGTTTGAGAGAGATTCTTTTGCTTCTTAACATCCTTTTCCTACTACTTTCTCCTCCTCTTTCTTTTCTTCCCTTACTAAATATTGTGAATGAAACAATCTTCAGCAGAAGAATCTAAGAAAGTCACCACAAGTGTCTCTCCAGAGAAAAACAGTGTGGTGCCACTATACACACACAAATAGCATATTACATTGTATTTTTGGAGAGTAAAGAAATAAAATTAGAAAGGAAGGAAGGAAAGAAGAAAGAAAAAATGTCACCTGTCTCAATTCCTGTCAGTTGATTTTCATATACAGATTTGGAATATGGCTCATTTGAATTTGAGGATTTCCTGAAATGTATTTTCACAAAACATAACAGCAGTGACCAAATTGTCAGCAAATTTGATTTATTTGATACATGAATTTTCTCATTTCAGACAGACATCTTGCCTTTGCTTTTCCTGAGGCAGGTAGAGCCATGTATATTCACGGGACAAAACATATTTGCTACTCTTGTTCTTTTCTTTGAACTGATTATTTCTTATTAAAATAGATTCTCCCTTAGTTTCAGTCAGACTTCCAGTCAGTGATGGTTATCCTGAACAGTATTGGCAGGAGGGCTCTGACTTTCATTTGGATTTTGAGCTTTAGTGTCAGGTTGAGTAAGGAGTTGATTAAATTATTTCATTTCATTTCTAAGTTACCATTTTTAAATGTCAAATCATTGTTAGATGCTAGACCTTTCATTGTATTTTAAAGTGTATTTCAGCCTACTTTTAAAGAAAAAAATACTCCCCAAAATATTGAATCAATAGAACCTAAATGATGGACATTTATGCAGTTGCATCCGCTTGTCTGAAAATGATACCTGCATTACAGTTACATGGAATCTTTCAACCTTCTTATGAGGCTAGGTTGTTAGATTACTTTTCAGTGAGTGTCATATGTACATCTCCAATAATTCTGATTTTCAATGGTAACATCCTCAGAATAAAATCTTACGATGAAAAGTACATTTAGTCTTAAAGACAGATAGTTTGCAAAAACTGAAATTTGCCAGACAATCACATTTAATATATTGCTTTCTATAGAACACCTTGCCTAAATTTAATTATAGCTAAATGTAACATTTGTGTCACATTCATGTTTTTCAAATCAGGCAACAGTTTAGTTAGATGGTTTCCTCTTTTTTTTTTTTTTTTTATAAAATATCTTTCGGACGATAGAAAATGCAAGACTAAGGGCTAAAGCAAGATGCTTGACCAAACATTTCTGTAAGTCATATTGAAGCACCAAATGAAAGCAGATAAAACATTATATTGAACTATATTAAATAATATCACATGATATCAAATCATGTAGCAGTACTCTTCCTAGTATTAAACTTGTGTGGCTATAGTTAAGATAGGGTAAGTTTTTAGGGCTAAAAGCTCGGGGTTTTGGCTAATAAGACTTTGTTCTGTGAGAATAGTTACATGCCCTTGGGTAAATTATTTCACTTCTCTAAACCTAAACTTCTTCAATTATAAAATGTAGACAAAATTACAAAAAAAAAAATGCATTGCAATAATGAAAATGACATTAAATTAACTAATTTGCTTAGCATGTTTTGCATAGTACCTGGTAATCAACACTAGTAATAATTATATTTCCACATATTCTCTACCTTGCTCGTGATTCATTTCTCAATGTTACCAAATATGAAGGGCCAGGTAAAGAATCATAGGTAGTAGTAATTATCACTGTCCATCCGCAAAGTTCTGTTGTTTGTGAAAATAGAGATTTTTCTGTCTTTTCCCTTGTGCTTGTATCCAAAGGGCTCTAAAAAATCTAATATGCCTCTTATTCCTGTAGCCATGTTCATCTCCCCAGTGCCAGTGCTACCCAGTGCCCTCCAGGAATGATGTATTGCTCAAAGTTATATTTCAGCAAGTTTTTATAACATTTCTTCTGACTGCCCTGCTTCCTGTGACTTTAGCTTGCTATCCAGAATCTTATTAGATATTCTTCTATCATCAATTTCTTCATAAGTCTAGCTCAGTGGATCTATTTTATATCAAGTAATGTTTAAACACTACTGGACTGATTGTATTACAGGATTCATTAATCTTGTCAGTTGATATTAACAAATACCTCTAGAGTATTATTTTCTATTTGGCAGGATTTTTTTCCTGAAAGGGTTAGCTTCATTATGGATTTGGATATCTACAGAGACTAGCCACTGTTGGTGAAATACATCTTTAGATCCTAAAGATTTTGGTTCATTGGAGTTTATGTTGAAATTCTTTAAAAATCTGAGTGATATTCCTGGTAAATTCAACATTTAGCATTGAGAATTCATTGGTGCTATCTTTAAAAATTATTAGTTTGCAATAGAGAAAAAGAAATCACTGACCTTTTGTCTCCATCCTCAAGTTCATATATTGAAGCCCTAACCCTGAATGTGACCATATTTGGAGAAAGGACTTATAAGAAACAGTTAAGATTAAATGAACTCATACAGGTGAGATCCAAATCTGATAGGATTTGTGGACTTGTAAGAAGAGAAAGAGAGTAAGATTTTTACTACCACTCTTTGCTATGTGAAGACACAGTGTGAAGGCTGTAATCTGCAAATTAGGAAGAGCACCCTCATCAAAAACTAAACCCTCTGGTACCTTAATTGTGGACTTTCCAGCCACTAGAACTGTGAGAAAATAAAATTCTGTTGTTTAAGTCAACCAATTTGTGGTATTTTTTTTTATGGCAAACCAAGCCGACTAATCCACCTCTCGTCACATTTTCTTGCCTCCAGGGAACTTGCTTGTCTGCTTTTTAAAAAATATATAGATTTTTTTATTTTTGTTGGTACATAGGTGGTGTATATACTTATGGGGTACATGACATATTTTGATACAAGTATGCAATGCATAATAATTACATAATGGAAAATGGGGTATCCATCACCCTGAGCATTCACGGTTTGTTTTATAAACAATCCAATTATGCTCCTTTAATTATTTTAAAATGTAAATTAAATTATTCTAGGCTATAATCACCATATTGTGCTTGTCCTCTTGATTTCTTGTCCAATAGTGTTTCAGTCAAGGATTTTCTGCTCAGTTGTATAACTTGTTGACAGGATATACTCTTTTACTTAAAAGTAAAATTGTCAAAGTTTTTATTATACATATACAAAATTTTATACATAAATAAAATATATATTTTTTGACCATTATGCTAGGGATTACAATAACCTCAATGTATACAATTATAAATTGTTTAGGGCAAAGTAAACTGTCTAAAATTATAGAAAAGAGGGGCACAATAAATGTTTTTAAATTATAGAAATGAATAATGGAGTTGAACTTTTGTAGAAATACAATGCATAATTTCACAACCCATTTTAAGTTTTTTTCATTAAAATGTACTCATTATTAAAATCACAAACACAACTGTATGTATTATTATAACATGCTCTCTTAGAATATATATATTGTGGAATGGTTAATGTAGCTAATTAATGAATGTATTACCATTTTTGTGGTGAGAACACTTAACGTCCATTCTCTTAGATTTTTTTTTTTTTTTTTTTTTTTTTGAGACGGATTCTCGCTCCGTCTCCCAGGCTGGAGTGCAGTGGTGCGATCTCGGCTCACTGCAAGCTCGCCTCCCGGTTTCACACCATTCTCCCGCCGCAGCCTCCTGAGTAGCTGGGACTACAGGTGCCCGCCACCACGCCTGGCTAATTTTTTCTATTTTTAGTAGAGATGGGGTTTCACCGTGTTAGCCAGGATGGTATCAATCTCCTGACCTCATGATCTGCCCGCCTCGGCCTCCCAAAGTGCTGGGATTACAGGCGTGAGCCACCGCGCCTGGCCTCTCTTAGCATTTTTTATAGAACACAATGTATTAGTCATTAACTGTAGTCACTAGGCTGTACAATAGGTCTCCCGAATTTACTCCTCCTGTCTAACGTTTGACCAGCTTCTCCTCAATTCCTTCTCTTCCCAGTTACTCCAGCCTTTGGTAATCAACTTTCTAGTCTTTACTTCTAGGAGAAGTAGATATAAAATCTCATTTTGGTATTTTCATTTCAACAAAACCTAAACATTTAAAAAATATTTTACTCAAAAAGTTTATTGCAACATTATTTTTAGTGAAGAAAAATTAAAACCAAACAAGATAATGCATGTGCATAAATAAAAATTGGAGACAATTGTAGAAAAAGAAAATAAGGTTATGTTGTTAGATTATAGATGCTTTGATTGTTCTCTGTTTTACTTCGTATTACCCAAATGTTTTTTTCAATAAATTTTATGTATGTATAAAGTGTGTGTATGTGTACATATGTGTGCATAGGTATTCTTGCATCTTTTCTTGAAAAATAAATACTCATTGCTTAAATAAATTCAAGAGTGCCATCATTTATAGATATGTAACTAAAATGTAGTTCTAACAATAAGCTCTGATATTTAAATGTTTATCTTTGTGAAGTTTTATTTTAAAATAGCAGGCATCTCAGAAAATAGTGAAGGTTAGAAATGACCGAAATGATTAAGAAACTTTAAATTTATTCCCATGCCAGAATCCAGCAAATGCATTCTCAAAGTAATGGAATACACTTGACTTTCTACATGACTGATTGCATCTTCCTCCTGTAGCTACACGATGTAAACATTTTGGAGACCACAATTACATAAAATGTCCAAGCAATGCACAACAATAACAAAGCCACCATTATGTTACATTTTTATAAAATCTTAAATTGTCATAATATGGATACCTATGAAATTTGAATACAAATTTAAAATTTACTAATAAAATACAGTTGTCCCTTTTTACCAGAAGATCATTACTATCAGTAATAGTAAACTAATAGTAGCAACTTTCATAAAATAATAAATAAGTTTTATTTTCATTGACTGTAATATTGAAATAAGCCTCACTGAGATCCTGCTCAAATACAGCTCATGTCACATTGGACTTATATGTATTTTTGAAGCAATTAGCAAAATTCAGAAATTGAGCACAAGGCTTGCATTTTCATTACCAGAAAAATATTTTCATTCTTTTAATCATTTGGATATAAATAAATCCAGCTTCATATCTCTTCTACTGAGACTCCTATAAAGCACACGTCATTGCAGTAAAACTAACAGAAAAATACACATGCTTGAGCTCACTAGATATTTGCTATCTTTGAATATCAAATTAGCAGGCCATTAGCTGGGATGTTATTTTCATTTGAGATTTCTTTTATAAAACATTTTTTAATGAAATATTAACAACACAGCCACAATATCCATATTTTTACTTTGGTACAAGTGAAAAGCACAATTTGCACAAACAGCAAATTCTACCCAATGTGCAAAACCTCTCTTTAGATATAGAATGCATAAATTGAAATGAAATGATATTTGGATTAGCATTGAGGATGGGTAGCAAAAGCCTGGAAATGAGCAATAATCATGTTTCTTTTAGATGATTTTGAGGCATGGTTGGAGAACTGGAATAAAGTTAGAAAGGAAGGCCCTATTTAACCAAATCTACCTTAAACATTTTTGCAAACTCAGGGCCAAAGTTTGAAGTCTTCTAGAATGTTCTATATTTTTCTTAGCAAGTTAATGGAAGAATAAGTATGGAGCCTATGTTATTGAGAACTTGGTATTTGCTGATTGCTTTGTATGCATCTTCTCACTTGACCCTCCTAATAAATATATGGAAGGTAAGTGTAATCCCAATCAACATACAAGGAAACTGAAGCTTTGAGGAAATACATAGAAATACATCACATATGCAAGATCACTCTGTTAATAAATTATAATGCTACGATTGGCTCTCTGTTATGCCTGATTCCAGAGACCATGCTTTGTGTGATTCTTTTTGTATACGGCAAATAATATATATCTAGGAGTCCAGACATACAAAACAGTCCAACAATAGAATAGTATGTGTGTGTCTGCGTATGTGCACGCGTGTGTGTGTGTGTGTGTTGGATAGCCTTTAGTTTTCTTTGATGAAGAACAGAGAGATTTTAAATAAACAAAATGAAAATATCAAAATGATTTCATCATCCATGTGAAAGATATGCTTAATAGATCCACACCCTCAGTATATACTTTAGTCTTTTATTGCAAAGTTGAGATTATTGATTTTCTAATTTTATCCATAGCAGATTCCATACTCTATTCATACATTCTTTATGATATTTTACAACTATAAGGAGAAGGAAGACAGTGAAAGTTTTGAGGAGACACAGGTACTCTGCCATTCCTCATTAGTTAATGTTCTTTCCCGTCTCTTATTGCTTATGAATTGCCTCGTTAGGAATATCCCAAAAAATACTTTTCCTTTGTTTTTTAATTTTTTTTTTTAAATTTCAACACTCTCCTTTTTCTAAACTCCCATATCAATTTAAAATATCACATTACTTTCCAACTTAAGTCTCTAGAAGTTTTCAAGCCAAAAGTCCCAAGAAGAAGCCTAAAATGTGAGATAGTGGGAAAATATTTAAATATAGCAGCTTATGTGGTTTACAGATTATTAAAATAAATAGGAATTTTACGGTAAGAATTCCAATTAATACAGATATCTGGGAAATAGATTTGTAGTAACCTGTAGTTACTACCTACCTATTTCCCAATGAATTTTATATAGAATAGGATTTTTTCCTTGTCCCGCCCAGGTCATATCACCTATGCAGGCATCCTGGCAGTGACTAATATCTGTATTAAGAAAATGAAAAAAAAAATTCTTGATCTTCATTCAGATCATAGAGGTATACCATTAAAAATACCCTTTTGTCTCTCAATGTCAATAATACTACAAGGTAGAATATGGTCATATTTTATGAAAAACATTAGAATATTCTAAAGGCTCAGACATTCTCAGGATTTAAGCCTGAACAATTATGCAAAATAACAAAACTTTCAGTAGATTGTAAACAAGGACATATACCAATTAAATCTATTTGGCAAATTTCTCTTACTTTTCTTAAGACTGGTACTTACTTTTCTTTATGATTATTAAAACCATGACATGGTTAATGTCTTTTGATGATAAGTCTAAATTAAATGAACAAGCAGATTAATCTTTACTTTAAATGTAAATTTCAATTCTTTAGCAATTAAGAATAATAGTTCATTTAAAAAGCAATGCTGTAAGGAAAAACCATTTTTAAGTATCTTTTTTTCTTTCTTTTAAAAAAGATGTGCTTTGATAAATTGTATAAACATATTATGCATTATTAAACTTTAAAATGATATGCTTG
This sequence comes from Symphalangus syndactylus, assembly GCF_028878055.3. Taxonomy (NCBI): domain Eukaryota; kingdom Metazoa; phylum Chordata; class Mammalia; order Primates; family Hylobatidae; genus Symphalangus; species Symphalangus syndactylus. The sequence continues at coordinate 75,674,042 of NC_072429.2, forward strand.
ACAGATTGCATATACTTCTCTCTAGGGCTTTATTGCAGTCTGTGGAACTTATTAGTTGTGATTTCATTGCCAGTGGCAAAATGTAGTATGTTCCATAAATTAAAACATTTGACTGTGGCTATGAGAAATTTTTTATGATGAGCAGAGATTTGACGTGGGGGTAGGAAACAAATCTAACAGTTTTAATCCAAAAAAGAAAAAAATTCCGTGTGTGATGAATTTGTGCTTCGGGTTTGTTTATCTCAGGGATTGCACATTCTAAACAATTTGGGAATTGCAGTAATTTTAGAACTAGGGTAGATAAATTTACAAGTCAAATCACAAAGTTTACAAAAGAGTATATAGAGTAATACAGCTTACTTATACCAGATGCTGGTAATCTGGACATTGGACTATCAATTAAAGTGGACAATTACTTGGCCGTTCTTCATGTTGATTCCATTTTGCCAAATCATTCTTTTTCCATTTTTTTTAAAATGGTTATTTGCCTGTTACTTTCTGTCATTATCAACATTTAGTAACTCTGTATTTTTTATCTCATATTCAAATAAATTACTTTATTGAAAACAACAAATATATTTTCCACCACTGGCCCATTCAGAGCAAGGCAACCTAATTTTCTGAGGTAAATACATTTTCATGTATAATGAAATATGCAGTCAATTTCATTCTTATTTTTATTGTATTAATATAAAATTCTACATAGGAACACATTTCTGTGATATTAGACTTGTATATCCAATATTGATGAACCTTACAGTTTTACATAGGATAGAAAAGATCAGGAATAGGTGATTGCAGATAAATTATTATTAACGCGTAAATAACGAAGGCATTTTCAAAGGAACGACTGATAACTAATTAGTTAAACTTGCCAAATAATTACCGAATAATCACAGCTCTCATCAGCAGCTGTTATAAACTGATAAAATTTGATTCAATACAATATGTATAAATTAACACTTGGCTGAAACATCTGCAAACTGTGGCAAACACTTTTTGTGTGCATAGGGCTGGAGGCATTTTGGCAGTCATCTTAAAACTGTCGAAGCCAGTATTCTCTTTCCCTTTTACAACCTGCAACCTTGTCCTTTTTGTTCTCCCCGCTCCTTTTTGTCTTTGTGTTCTCCTCTTTTTGTTTCCTTACTATTTTAATCTCTTCTTTGTTGAAATTTCAAACATAGCACATATGATTCATTTTACTCTGCCATTGAGCTCTGAACCTAAAGCACTTAAAACTTTGTATGTGTTTTTGTAACTAAAGAATTATATATGTACACTTATTTCATTATTCAAATTCTACATTAAATATACATAATACATATCTTTGATGAAATAAATGACAATAGATTGATTTCAGATTATTGTTTTCAGAGTAGAAAATTGTAAGTACTTGATTTGCTTATTTGCTGTAGAGTTAGTCCTCTTGCAGTTATTTCCTCTGTGATCACCTTCTGAGCTAAAACCATAAATATCTATTGCCTAGCCTGAATTTACCTGCCAGAAACTCTTTTTAAATCTTAGTGTTTTATATATTGGAAAATGCACACGGCTACAAACCTACACCTTTTCTATATACAATAGAGGTAAAAACAAAGACAAAAGTAACTCAGGTAATTGTGTTATTAAATTTGGTTCAGGCATTGGACTATGTTGTTTGAAATGTAGGAGTAAGCGTGATAAAAATTCTTAACTTGTGTCATATCTTGCTGTTCTTTAAAGAGCTTGAAGATACGTTTACCTCATAACACTGGAAAAATAAAGACAGTAATTAGATCTATATTTATTTCACCAATATATTACCAGCTCCAAGTCATGTTCATTGCACAAAGCTTTTGTGACGTACATCTGTGATATAAAATAATTGTATTTGTTTTGTCAGAACGTTTGGTACTTTCTTGGAATCAATAAATTCCCAATAAATTTATAGTAATAAAATAATGAAGTAAATAAATGAGAAACAAGGGATATCATGTAATATGTGTGCAGAAGACACAATGGGAAGAGAGAGCAGTTTCATAGTTTCTCCCAATTGGTTATTTCATTGAACACTTCATTTTTTGCTTTGGCAATGGCCTTAAAACTCATCAATTCTAACTTCCCAATATTACAGACCAGACAAGTAAACTTCAGAAAGGTTGAACGATGTTTCTATTTAACCAGTTGTCTACAATCTGTCCAAACATTTACAAAGCCAATTGTGAGGGCTATGACGAGGAAGATTTCCTGAAAACTAGGTCAGTGGTCTTTCCACTGCAACACGCTTCTGTCAGCCCAAGTATATATGGAAGGACCATAGTAGAGTGAAATATACACTGACTTAGGATTCACAAGACCTATGACTACAGACCACTCTGGTCACTTACTGGAAAGTAACTTAGTTCTTCAAAGCTTCACCTTCCACATGCACACATTAAAATTACATATCTATCCTGAAATGTTAGCAGATACATTAATCAAATAATATGCTCTCTGTGAAAGGGAACAGAACTCTGGAAAATGTTTGTTTCATAAATGAATTAGATTTTAAACTTACATAGTATAAAAATGAATTCCCAAGCCAAATTCAACATTTAATCATAATGTTCTATTAGAACATTTCTCATATCTAACATTCAAGTATTCATTGACAAACATTTATCGAACACAAGCTATATGCCAAATTTAATACAGGAGATGTGAAGCTGCAAAAGAGATTACTTTGTATTCAGAATTAATTTTACTTGGTTAGCCTGTGTTCAAAGCTAAATGTTTTATTTAATTGACTTTCATAGTCACAGGTTATACTCCTAGCACAGCTGATGTTTTTCAATTAGATCAGGAAGGTTATATAGAAAGAGGAGAACTTTGGGACTGAACTCAACCTTGATTACTGCCATTTGCTTAAGCACAACAGGTAATTCTTGGCCAAATTCTATTGACTTTAAATCCCAAATAAATCAGTCTTATTTCTATTTCTATTTCAATTTCTACCACCTAAGTTAAAGTACCATTATATTTCATCAAGATACTAGACAATGACCTCCTAACTATAGTAGTCTCTCCTTCAATTTCTGGCCCCTTACACTCTATTCAGCACAAACATAGAGTAATCTTTTGAAAAAAAACAACAACAACATAAAAGTCAAGTTACATTTCAGTTTTAAAACCCTCCCATGATTACCAGTGCATTGACAGTGAATTCTGGGCTCTTTACCAATGACTTATGGGACCATGGGTGGTGTGACTGCTACTTAATTTTCCAAATTCTCACTATATAACCTGGATTCGGCTTCACTGGCTCCCTTTCTATTGCTTGCACAAACCCATTTTGTTTTCTACTTTAGAACCTATAAACTTGTGTTGCCTTTGCCTGAATGCTGCTTCACTAACGTTCGGCCTGAATGACTTTGTATCTGGGCTTAACTTTTCAGCTATGGGCTTAAATTTTATCTCTTCAGAGGACCCTTTCTTTACCTCACTGCCTATGGGTCATTTTTTATCAATTTAACAAATATTTATGGAGTGCCTATAAACCTAGTCCTGGCCAGTTACTCTATGTAATATCACTGAGCTACTAGTTCCATTGTACTTAGAATAATTGCTACTTGTCTTATTTATATATTAATTTACATCTTTATTCTGTCACTTTAGAAGGTTTAATTTTCAAGATACAAAGATTTTGTTGGTTTTACTCATAGAAATGCCCCCAGAACTAAGCATAGTGTCCAGCATATTATAGGCACTAAACAAATATATTGAATGAATAAATAATTTCATAAATATTATTTGAGAAGCATCATATGCCTGCCATTGATAGCTGCTGAGCACGTAGTTCTTACCAACAAGACTGAGAGGCAATAAATGTGAAATAATTGGTTCATTCAAGTTTAAAAAAATACCAAATAAGCATCAGTAGCTGTCCCATGTAGATGCTAGAAATACAGGTGTATTTCCATTTAACCAGTTGTCTACAACCTGTCCAAACAGTTCAAAGCCAATTGTCAGTCTGAGTCTGAAGGCCTGAGAACCAAGAGTGCCGAGGGCAAGAGAAGATTATTGTGCTAATTGGAGCAGTCAGGCAAAGAATAAATGCAACCCTTCTTGTGCCTTTTTATTTTAATGGGCTCTGAACAGATTGGATGATGCCCATTCGCAATCAGAAAGACCATAGACTTTACTCAGTTCATCAACTCAAATGCTAATCTCTTGTAAATACCATTACAGACACATCAAGAAATAATAACTAACCAGGTATCTGAGCATCTCATAGTTCATTCAAGTTGGTATAAAATTAGCCATCATAGTAGGTGTGAGGAGACACATAGTTGAACAGAATTTTAAAGATTTTCAATGTTATAAGCCATTTATTTGTGTCATCTTCAATTGCTTTCATCAGTTTTGTAGTTTTCTTTGTAGAGATCTCTCACCTCCTTAGATAAATGTATTCCTATGTGTGTTTTTTTGTATCCATTGTAAACAGAATTGACTTTTGATTTCTTTCTCTGCTAGCCCACAATTGGCGTATAGAAACACTACTGATTTTTGTACTTGGATTTTGTACTCTGCCATTTTACCAAATTCATTTATTAAATTTAAGAAATTTTGTAGAATTGTTAGTTTTTTTGAGACATAAGTTCATATTATCAGAAAAGAGGAAAAGTTTGACTACCTCTTTTCCAATTTGGATACATTTTATATTCTTCTATTGCCTGAATTTTCTGGCCAGGACTTCCAGTACTATGCTAAATAGAAGTGGTGAAAATGTCTTATTCCAGTTCTTAGAGGGAAAATGCTTTTGACTTTTTCCCGTGCAGTATGATATTAGCTGTGGGTTTGTCATATATCGTCTTTATTTTTTTGAGGTATGTTCATTCTATGCCTAGTTTGTTGAAGATTTTCATGATCAAAGATTTAAAACTTTATTAAATGCTTTTTCTGTATCTGTTGAGATGATCAAATGGTTTGTATCCTTTACTCTGTTGATGTAATATATCATGTTTATTGATTTGTGTATGTTGAACCATCCTTGCATCCCTAATATAAAGTACACTTAACTGTAGTTTATTATCTTTTTGATGTGCCATTGGATTCAGTTTTCTAGTGCATTGTTTAGAATTTTGTGTCTATGTTCATCAGGGATAATGGCCTGTAATTTTCTTGTATGGGTGTGTTCTTGTTTTATCTTGGTATCGTGGTAATACTGGCCTTGTAGAATGAGTTAAGGAGAATTCTGTCCTCTTTGATTTTTTGAAATAGTTTCAAAAGGATTGGTATTAGATCTTGGTAAGTTTAGTAGGATGCAGCTGTGAATCTATCTGATCTGGGAATTTTCTTCGTTGAGATTAGTTTTATTACTGATTCACTCGTGTTGTTCATTATTGGCCTATTCTGGTTTTATATTTCTTCTTGATTCATTCTTGGTAGGTTATAGATTTCCAGAAATGTATCCATTTATCTAGGTTTTACCATTTGTCAGTTTATAGCTCTTCATAACAGTCTCTGATGATCTGTTGTATTTCTGTGGTATCAGTTGTAATGTCTCCTTTTTCATTTCTGATTTTGATTATTTGGGTCTTGATAGAGTTTGGCTCTGTGTCCCCACTCAAATCTCATCTCTAATTGTAATCCCCACATGTCAAGGAAGGGACATGGCGTCAGGTGATTGGATAATGAGAGCAATTTCCCCCATGCTGTTCTCATGATAGTGAGAAAGTTCTCATGAGATCTGATGGTTTAAAAGTGGCAGTATCCTCTGTGCTCTCTCTCTTGCTGTCATGTAGGATGTGCCTTGCTTCCCTCTCCACCATGATTGTAAGTTTCCTGAGGCCTCCCTCGTCATGTGAAACTGTGAGTCAATTAAACCTCTTTTTTTCATAAATTACCCAGTCTCAGGTAGTATCTTTATAGTAGTGTGAAAATAGACTAATACAGGTTCTTTTCTACTTTTCTTGGTTAGTCTACTAGGAGTTTATCAACTTTGTTTTTCTTTTTGAAGAACCAACTTTTCAATTTGTTAATGCTTTGTATTTTTTATAGTCTCTATTTCATTTAGTTATTGTCTTCTTTTTATTATTTATTTTCTTCTGCTAATTTTGGGTTTGGCTAGTTTTTGCTTTTCTGCTTCTTTAACGTGCATTGTTAGATAGCTGTCTGTAGTCTTTCTACATTTTTTATGCAGACATTTATTGCTAGAAACTTCTCTTTTAGTATAATTTTTTCTGTATCATACAGATTTTCATATGTTTTGTTTCCATTTTTAGTTTTTAAGATTTTTAAAATTTATATTTTAATGTCTTCTTTTTACCCAATCATTATTTAGGAGCATGCTATTTAATTTCCATGTATGTGTATAATTTCTTGGTGTTTATTTCTAGTTTTATCCCAAAGTGGTCTGAGAAGATATTTGATATTATTTTGATTTTTAAAAATTTTATTGAACTTGTTTGTTTCCTAATGTGGTCTATCCTGAAGAATGTTTCATGTGCTAATGAGAATAATCTATATTCTTCCGATGTTTCATAGATGCCTTTTAGGTCCATTTGGTCTAAAGTCCAGTTTACACCAAAAATTTCTTTGTTAGTTTTCTGTTTAGATGACCTGTCTAACGTAAAAGACCTCCATGCTTTGCAATTTCTCTCTCTCTCTAGGTCTGGTAATATTTATTTTATGAATATGAGTGCTTCAGTGTTGAGTACATATATATTTATGTACCCAACCATACTGCTGTATTGATATTTTTACAATTATATAATGACTTTCTTTGGCTATTTTTTTCTTAACTTAAAATCTGTTTTATCAGATACAAGTATAGCTACATCTGCCTGCTTTTAGTTTCTGTTTGTGTGGAATGTCTTTTTCCATCTCTTTACTTTCAGTTTCTATGTCTTTACTGATAAGCCAAGTTTCTTGGAAGCAACTTACCTGAATTATACTTTTTAAATCTATTCAGCCATTCTGTATCTTTTCATTTAGTCTATTTCATTCAAGGTCAATATGTGAGGCTTCGTTTTTGTCATATTGTTAACTTTTTTGTGGTTGTTTTATATCTTCTTTGTCCAATTCTTTTTTTCTTTGTCATTATGGTTTGGTGAATTTCCGTAGTGATACATTTGGATTTCAGGCCTCTGGGCGACTGGTGTGGTGTGGGCAATGGCCTATTCTTCATTTTTTGTGTGATTGTTTTACTAGTGAGTTTTATGCTTCCATGTGTTTTCATGGAGGTAAATGTCATTCTTTTACTTCCAGGTTTAGGACTCCCTTGGGCATTGTTCGTATGGCTAGTCTAGTGGTCACAAATTTCCTGAGCATTTTCTTGTCTTATAAAGACTTTACTCCTTTTTCATTTATAAATGATAATTTTGCTGAATATAACAATTTTTTTCTTTCAGAACTTCAAATACATTATACCATTCTCTTTTGCCCTTGTAAAGTTTCTGCTGATAAATCTGATTTTAGTCTTATGGGATTTCCTTTATAATTCACCAGCACTTTTCTTTTGTTGTTTTCAGAATTCACACTTTATTTTTGACTTTAGGTAGTCTGTCTATAATATGCTGTGGAAAGAATGTTTTTTTTTTTTTACATTATATCTTCCTGGGGATCACTGATCCTCATTTATATGAAGGTCTAAATATCTTCCTAGACTTGGGAAGTTTTCATTTATTATTTTGTTAAATAAGTTTTCTAATTTTTTCATTTTCTCTTTACTCAGATACCAATAATTCAAATATTTGGTCACTTTAAGTTATCTCAAATGTCATAAAGTCTTTGCTCATTCTTTTTTATTATTTCTTTCTTTCTTTTCCTCTGACTGGATTATTTCAAAAGATCTTTTGTTAAGTTCTGAGATTCTTTCTTTTGCTTTATATAGTCTATTGTTGAAGCTTTCAAATGTATTTTGTATTTCCTTCAATGAATTATTAAATTTCAAAATTTTCATTTCATTCTTATTTAAAATATCTATCTCCTTGGTAAAATTTTCATTCATATCCTGAATTGTTTTTCTGATTCTTTGCATTATTTTTCAGGACTTTTGTACTTTGCTGAGTTTCTTTAAAATCAATATGTTGAATTCTTTTTTTTTTTTTTTTTTTCTTTTTTTGAGACAGAGTCTCGCTGTCGCCCAGGCTGGAGTGCAGTGGCGCGATCTCGGCTCACTGCAGGCTCCGCCCCCCGGGGTTCACGCCATTCTCCTGCCTCAGCCTCCCGAGTAGCTGGGACTACAGGCGCCCGCCACCACGCCCGGCTAATTTTTTGTATTTTTAGTAGAGATGGGGTTTCACTGTGTTAGCCAGGATGGTCTCGATCTCCTGACCTCGTGATCCGCCTGCCTCAGCCTCCCAAAGTGCTGGGATTACAGGTGTGAGCCACCGTGCCTGGCCTGAATTCTTTATCTAGGATTTTGAAGATTTCTTTTTGATGAAGATCTATTGCTACAGAATTATTATGTTCCTTTGCAAGTGTAATATTTTTTCTTACTTTTTAATATTTCCTATGTTCTTACATTTATATCTTTACATCTGTTGTAACCATCACTTCTTATTTTGAATTTACTTTTGTAGGGGAGAATATTTTCCTGAATATGTGTTTATAGTGTTGGTTAGGTAGGGCAAATTGGCTTTGATTCTGGATGCATGCTCTAATGTAGTCTCTGTATGACGTTTTTGACTGTAAACAGGATTAGTGGTATCTGTGATTTTTCTCAGTTGGTTAAGGTGAAGTTATTAAGGGAGGCTGTGGTGAAGCTGTGCTGGGGAATGGTGTGCCAGGTAGGCCAGTTTTGGGGCCCCATTGGTGGCTGTGGTGGGCTGAGCATGTCTATCCTGAATCCCAGGATGGTTTTTATTGGCAATAATGTTGGCAGTTACCAGCAAGCTGTTTCCTGGGCTTCCAGGTGGCTTTCTCAAATTCCAATAGAGGCAGTGGTGAACTGGATAGGTGGATGGATTTTCAGGCCTCTAGGCAACTGGTGTGGTGTGGGCAATGGCAGTAAGCAGTGGTGGGAAAATTCTGTGAGTCCAGAGCAGTGTGTGTTGGTATTAGTGATGGCTGTGATAAGATGGGCAGGCTAATCTCCAGGCCCTGAAGTAGCACTTGCAGGTAGGTGGTAGATGAGGTGGTAGAATCAAGAAATTTAGGCCCCGCTTCAGGCTCTTGCTATGCGTGCTCAGATGCCCAAGGTAGTGGACTGGGTTGGGCAATCTCCAGGATCCTGGGCAGTGTAGTCTGTCTCAGAGAGGGGCACAAAGTGGGGCTGAATATGCTCATTTTCCAGCTTCTAAATGGTGGGAGTGGGCCTCAGCCATAGTGAACAGGGGAAGGGTGATCCTTGGGCTCCAAGCAGAGTGCTTGGATGAGGGTCAGTAGCGGCCACACTGAGGCTCTGCCACTTAAGTGAGTCGGGCTGGCCTTGGCGGCCACAGGCTAAGCTGGCATGTAGGGAATGCATATCTCCCTTATGCTGCGATGCTGGTAGGGCTTACCCCTAAGCCCTGGCTCCAGCAGACCCCACCCAGCACACAACTACGTTCCAGCAGCAACTTTGTCTCACTTGTATCCCAGTTTCAGCCCTGTCAGTGCTTGCTTCTTAGCATTAGCAGATGCAGACCATGTCTCTCTCACCTCTTAACCCTGGCTCCCAGCTTGCACACCAGTCTCAGAAGCAACAGCCTAATTTTCCCAGACACCTCAGACCCAATACTGTTGGGCCCCAGAAGAGTGTGCAGTCTGCCAAAGGGTAGGTTTGAAAATGACAACTTGTTGTAGCTGCTTAGATCTCAGAAAGGGTGTGGGATGCAGTGCAAGCACACTCCCTAGAGCAGTTTCATCTCACAGCATCCTGGAAACTTCCTGTGTTAGTTTCAGGGACTAGGAGGTTCAAGGGGCTCTCCCCTTGGCAAGATTGCACAGTTCCACTGTGGGGATGTGGGCCACTGCAAGTCTCTCACTTATCACTCTCTGTGTTGAAAACTTATTTCCAAATCCCACCCAATCCCAGCCAAACAGACTGCAACTTTCCTTCTCCATCCTTGCTTTTGGTGTTTCCTGTCTCTTTTCTGTTGAAATTCAATGTTCTTTCTTTGATAATGTATTTTAAGTGTCCTTGTTTCTACACTATTTTTATTATTTTAAGTGGAGGAGGAGGTCATGTAATGCTTCTTGTCAGCCATCTTTAATCCCATCCCCACTATTTTTAAATTTAACAACTTTAAATGTTGGTCAATTGATACTTGGATAAGATAAATGAAGATTTAGCTTACTTCACCACCTCCCCTTCCTTGTCCCATTCTACCCCAAACTTTCACTCAAGCCTTTTAAAACCTAACATTGGCCAATTAAAGAATGACAATACCTCCTATAAAAATAGTTGAGTAATTTTTAACTTTTGAGAAATAATCCATGAGTTTCATATTTACATGAGAAAGCTAATAAGGATAGAAGCAAAATTTTAATTTCTGATTTTTTTCCTACCTGATATTCTCAAAAAGTAGTTATTTTGGATAACAATTAAAGCACATGAGAAAAGTGTTCACTTCAAAACTAAGACTCTTCTTGCTTTAATGAATTAAGATTTTTTACAACACTTACTTTTTCTTAAGTTCTCATATAAAAGCTCACAGTAATCAAGTTTTTTGATTTATCAATTGGAAAACATTTTAACTTAAACACTGTATATCTAAACAGTTATTTTTTATTTCTTCACCTATAGTTATTACTCTTTGTTCTCAACTTTGGTGTTTGAAGACAGTAATATCTACCTTTATCTCCCTCATTGCTAAAGAAACTAATTTCGACCATATTTATGTTTACTTTTACATCTTAAATATATGTATTGGTTAAAATTACCTTTATGCTTTTTTTTATTATACTTTAAGTTTTAGGGTACATGTGCACAACGTGCAGGTTAGTTACATATGTATACATGTGCCATGTTGGTGTGCTGCACCCATCAACTCGTCATGTAACATTAGGTGTGTCCCCTAATGCTATCCCTCCCCCCCTTCCCTCACCACACAACAGGCCCCAGTGTGTGATGTTCCTCTTCCTGTGTCCATGTGTTCTCATTGTTCAATTCCCACTTATAAGTGAGAACATGCGGTGTTTGGTTTTTTGTCTTTGCTATAGTTGGCTGAGAATGATGCAGCCATAAAAAATGATGAGTTCATGTCCTTTGTAGGGACATGGATAAAGCTGGAAACCTTTATTTTTTTTCTATGAATTCATTCAGAAAGTTGAAAAATCTACAAATGTGTTTGTATTATTATGACTATTTTATATTTCAAAGCCAAGTACTCATATTTACTTATTTTATTATACATTTTTTCTGGGTTTCCAGTTGTCTTCTATTTTTGCATTCCTTAATTTTCTCTAGAATAGTGGAGTCTTTTCTTATCACACTCTTTATTATATAGGAAATATGGATTACAAATTCGAGTTGAATAACACTGGAGACACAAGAACAGTTAGAAAGCTGCTGCATTGTATAAGCTGAAATATAAAAGGAGCTTAAATGACAACAATGACAGTAAAATCAGCTCAAATTCATCATTATTATGGGTACAACAGCTGGAAGCACACATCCTCTGTACAGTATGTCAGTATCATCATTTTGCACAGAAAGTGTTGCACAGTATCATTACATTTTCTATTGTGCAAATTCTAAGATTAGTGACCATAAATACTATAGGTCATAGAAATTTTACAACTGACAAATGTAAACAAACACACACACACACACTAATTCAATAGCTATTCGTTTAGTGTTATGTCACAATTTTATCATACTTTTAAGAGCTACACTAAGATTTTTATTAGCTTTTTTTAAGTTATACAGATAAAAATTTCCTTAGTTATAGTAAAGTTAGTGCTTTTTATAACATGTATCCTTAATAGACAATAATTAATTGGGGCATGCATGTGTTGAGGGGTAGTTGTTAGTATTTTTAAAGGATGACCTTGACATAGTTTGTGAGGCCTCCAAAGCAATTACTGAAAAAACTGAGATGAAAAGCAAAGGTAAAAAGCAGAGAGAACTGCTTGAATTAGTCCAAATCATAGACATTGCTCAGCAGCATTAGATGATAGTTAACTTTTAATGAGGGAAGACACGAGGTAATTAAATCTTGACATACAATTATGAAAGAAAATATCAGGTTACAATCTTGCTATGAAATATAAAAAGAAGAAAAGACATTTTCTGAAAACTTGCATGATGCTCTGTCATCTGAAACTATTCTTTTTGAGTGCAGGGTGAAGGTCAAGGAGGTATCTCAACTCCATCAATCCTTTGGACAGTTACAAATGACCTTTCGCTTTCCATAAGACATTCAATATTCTGAATTGGAGGGATACATTTTTCTGTGTTTAGAAAATGGCAAAATTGAAACCTTTCCTATTGCAGGAGGTTCACTTCTGTTGACTCTTTTGGACAGCCTGTTCATTTCCAAAGCTTATAGAGGCTGTGATCTTATTTGCATTAGCTACCTGATCTAGAAAAAAAAAATGTCAATTTTATGTTATCTATCAGAAATTGTTCTACTTGCTGAATAACTTTCACTCAAGCCTTTTAAAACCTAACATTGGTCAATTAGAGAATGACAATACCTCCTCTAAAATACTTGAGTGATTTTTAACTTCTGAGAAATAATCCACACGTTTCACTTTTACATGAGAAAAATAATAAGAAGGATAGAAGCAAGATTTTAATTTCTGATTTTTTCCTACGTGATATTCTTAAAAAGTATCTTTTTAAGTTATTTTGGATAACAATTAGAACACATGAGAAAAATGTTCGCTTCAGAACTAAGACTCTTCTTGCTCTAATGAATTAAGATTTTTACAACACTTTTTCTTAAATTTTCATATAAAAGGTCACAGTAATCAAGTTGTCATCAACTTATGAAATATATAGTGGAACAGCTACTGGCTAAAATTACATTTATAGTTACTTTAAGATAACACAAGATTTATACCATATTTGTGAATAAGTGCATTGTGACAGGGAGTTATAAAATTATAAGTGTTAAAATGCATCTGACACCATTCAAAGAGTAAGGCATTGTATTATTTATTTATTTGTGTAATTATTTGTTTAACATAAAAATAATGATTCTCTGCTATGTCTAAGGGACAGCTCTAGCACGAGTACTACAGCAAAGGAGCAAGACAGACAATACTCTTGCCCTTGTGGAGTTTCCACTGTGGAAAGATGAATAAATATAAAAACAAATAAATAAATGATATAATCCCAATATTGTTAAATCCACTGGAGAAATAAGACAGAGTAATGGGTTACATTATGTTAAGTTGGAGCAGAGAAGTGTATTTTACACAGTGTGGTCAGGGAATCTTTGAATAAAGTATGTACTTTTGCCTGAAGGTATCGGAATTGAGAAACAAATATATGGCACTTAACCAGTAACTGATTAAAGCTATGGTCACTGATTGCATTCTTCTCTAAGTCATTTCTCCAGTTGACCCACTCATAGTGATTTTTACCTATACTCATTATTTATACTTCTTAAAGAGAAAGGAAGTTGTCAATCATTGACTAATCATATAGAAAAATTACAGAATGTACTAATTTGTTCAAATTACTTATATTGCCTGCAATGTAACTATAAATAAATGAGTATTTTTTAGAATGTCCCATGTTTAATTTTGGAAGAAGTTAATATTGTAGATGAACTTCTTCATTTTCTAAATGTTGTCTTTGTTTTATGTAAATTAAAGAATTTTTAGAGAATTTATTATAAAATTATCCAAAGTTCCATCATATATTATACAAAAGATGATACATTGCATTTTAATGGTCTTTTGTTTAATATTACATGGTAACTATGTCCTCCACTCCTGAATTTTTATGTAACATTACAGGCTTACTTAGAGGAGGCAGAGAATAGTTTTTGTTGTCCATACACAGATATAGACAACTAAAGACAAACCAAAGAGAACTGACAAAGCAGAAAACAAAAAGAATAAATGTACTGATGATAATGTTATTAAAACATTTAATAGAGCTTTGAAATTTAATTCAGATAAAATAAGTTTATGATAAATCATGATTAATTCTACCCAGAGTGTGGCTGCGTTCGTGTTAGTTGATCTGAAGGTTTTGCAGAAGTATAAGTGCAGTACTGTTATTTGCCTCACCTAAGAGCAAACACTTAAACTTTCAATGGCAAAGTAAATCTAGTTAAGTAAAATAGTACACTTTAGGACTAGAACTTAATAGCAGCAACAGGAAAAAATAGTTTACTCTTTGTAGGATGGAATCCATTTAATTTTTCCAAAATAATGGCTTTGATTTTTGCATGTTGTAAGATGAGATGTAAAATACCCTATTGTCAAATCAGATTCATGAGAATCAGAGACCTTAGTGTCATGCTTTTCTGTTAAATTTCAAATTCATGAGGCACAAGCAAAGCAGAAACAGGTCTGAGATCGCCAGACTCTTACCTGCTTCTATCTGGCTGTATCAGATTCATTCTGACTCAGCTTAACTAGGGAGATTTTTAGTGATGCCTGTGGCCACATTACTTACATGGAAAGAGCCATTTTGGTTATGAAATATCTCCATTTTACACTCAGTTACATAGCTAATGTAACATTTTTCCAGGAATCCACGTGGATTCATGCTACTTGAATTGGCAGATCCCAGATTTGCTTACCATTAGCAATACCTAGCAGGTATATCCTAGCATATCCACTGATACGGATTTTTCTTTTAGCAAATAACAAATCTTTTTTACCATGAGGTCTATTATTAGCCTTTTTAGAATATTTGACTGTGTCAAATGTTCTCCATCCCTGAGGCATTATCCTTATGCCCTCTCCAGCTAGGCGAAAAAAAAAAAAAGAAAAACAAATGTTTAACCGTTTATTTCCCATAAGCAAATATGCTATGCTCATTTGAAATTAATCATTTCAGGTTCACATACCTTGGTAGAAGAGCCACCCTAACCTGAGCTAGTGAGGAGCCTGTCCACCAGGAGACATCTGTGAGAGGGTAGCAGAAACTATGTTCTACTCCTCCTCTTCCTCTTAAGCAGAAAATCCT
Source organism: Symphalangus syndactylus (assembly GCF_028878055.3). Lineage (NCBI taxonomy): Eukaryota > Metazoa > Chordata > Mammalia > Primates > Hylobatidae > Symphalangus > Symphalangus syndactylus. Next base: position 75,689,082 of record NC_072429.2, read on the forward strand.
AGCTCCATTCTCCAAATAAGGATCATTTCTAATGGATCATTGCAACTAAATCATTAAAATAATTCCTAGAAACTTTAGTTTCATTACTTCCCCCGTATATTCAGCTTAAAATCAATGAAAAGTAAAAGGGAAAAAATAATTTCCTTCAGCTACATTTACGTGTAGTTGAATAAGAACCCAAGAAAGAGAGTGCATGTGTTGGTTAAGGATTCACATCTGCAGTCACACCACCTGGATTAAAACCTGGCTTTACTCTTTTCACCCGTGTGATGTTGGAAAACTTAACCAACCTCTACTTGCCTTCATTTTTTTCTCCTATAAGTTGGGGAATATAATTATACTCTCTTCATAATATTGTTGCAAGAATTAAATAACATATGTAAAACTCTGAGAAGCAACTGACTTCAAAAATAGCATCGCCTTAGTAATAATTTCAGTCTTATGAGTTGTGATTCTGCTGTAACACTTATTCAGTTTTTCTATTTTAATACACTAGTACCAAAATGCAATTGTACTCAGTTAACTTATTCTGACATCAGTTGTATCCTATTGTTTATATTTACTACATTTGATTTTTATGTTGCTATTGTGTTGTAGAGGTTACATTAATAGTAACGGGTTGATTCTAATATCATTACATGAAATACAAGATGAATAGTGAAAATAAAAATACAACCATAAAAACTTAGAACAATATTATGTATTTAAATTCAAACAGACTTAAGTAGAACTAGACATTGTGAACCTTCATGATGCTGGTAAAATGAACATAAGATTGTGATTATTTTCACAAGTAGCTGAAAGAGAAGCAAAGTGCAAATAGAAAACTTGAACTTAGTATCAAAATACTATATTTAATTTAGCTAATTATTTAATTTTAGTGTTAAATGTGTTTTGGTCAATTTTTGTGTTTTGTTAGCTACACCTTTATCTTCAGAGTACTCTTTCTGGTAATCTGATTGAAACACACTGGAATAATGGCAAATAATGCTTTCTTATGTTATGTAAATATTGGCCAGGAAGACAGAAAAAGACAAAATTTATAGCAATATCATTCTAAGTTGAACTTTTTGTAGCAAAGACAGATGCACTATTTCTGAGAAGCTCATAAAGCTGGTGTAAGTATATGACAAATATGCTCAGGGAGCAAGGTGTATTGATATTGGCAAAATCTCTTTATCAAGTAACAGAGTTGCACAGTGCATAGTACAAATGGCATATATGGCAGAAGAAAATTGACTACTGAATGGATGGGTTGGTAGATAACTATCACTGCAGTCAAATGACTCCACTAAAGTGCACAGTATGAGCCTCTCTTAGCAATTTGCAAAAATATATGGAAAAAGCATGGGAGAATGAAATTTTGTTCTGTTATAACTGAAGCATCATGATGCAAGAGGGGTTTTCTTGTTTTTTGTTTTGGTAAAGGCATACTTAATTATTAATAATTATATTTTACTGCCAGACACAGTGGTTCCCTCTTGTCACCCCTGCTACTTGAAGGTTGACACAAGAGAATCCCTTGAGCCTAGGAGTTCAAAGCTTCAGTGAGCTAGGACTGCAATTGTGACACTGCACTCCACTATTAGCCACAGAGTGAGATGCCATCTCTAAACAAATAAAAAATAGAAATATTAATACTATTTCTTTTTTGGAACCATAATGTTGACTGAGAAAGTTACTCAGAATCAGTTCTAATGGAGCAGCAACCACTAACAAAGTGTCTGCTCCTAAATGAAGTCCCCAAATTGCTGTTGTAATAGAACATTTGGAAATACCAATAGAGCTTTTAAGTTTGTTTTTAGTGTTAAAATAAATAATAAACATAGCATTTAAAAATGGACTAAGTTCCAGTCACAAATAATATATTTTTCAGCTTCTATTGAGTTCAAGATTTTGATTTTTCATTCTAAAGTATGTGTCTGGTGAAAAATTCTCAAGCTAGATAGGAAAATGGATAAAATACGAACCTTGCTTTATGACATTGATATTGCCAGGAAATTCCATTTCTATGAGATTACATCCAAGAGATGTAACTCAGTAAGAAATGCATTATCTTCAAATGCCTGAATCTATTATTTGAGAGTCAATGCATTATGTTTTAAATGTTGAAAGTTGTGTATCAGCATTTATTAAGGAGATAAGCAAATGGAGTGACCAATGGCAACTCTTCCAAGGGACCTGGTGGGAGGTGACCGGATCAAGTTTTCCCTCATGCTGTTCTCAGGATATTAACACAAGACCTGATGGTTTAAAAGTGTTTGGCAGTTCCCACCTTAGCTCTCTTTCTCTCCTGCTGCCATGGAAGACGTGCCTTGCTTCCTCTTTGCCTTCTGCCCTGATTGTAAGTATTTTGAGGGCTTTACAGTCATGCAGAACTGTGAGTCAATTAAACTTTTTTATTTATAAATTATCCAGTCTCATGTAGTATCTTTATAAGCAGTGTGAAAATGGACTAATGCCTGATCTAAATATAAGTTATTTTTATTAGAATTACCTTTCTGAGTTTGGGCTTAGTTTTCATTTTCTTTGTGTCTTTTTTTTGATAAATAAAAGTTATGGATTTTAATATATTTAGATACATATAATTTTTCCTTTATTGTGTTTTTGGCATGTTTTAAAACAATAAACATTTTCCTATGCTTGTGCATTCATACTTCTTATCCTTAAAAGTTTTATAGTTTTACCTTCTACATCTTTAGTTCATGAAAAATTTGTGTTTTACGTATGGTATGAAAGTGAGACAGGAATTCAATATTTTATTTTTTGACATATGTACAATCAATCATGCTACACTCTTCATTAAGAAACCCGTAATTTCCCATGCTATTTGCCATTCCATTCTTTACAAATATCATATTTACTTATGTATGTAGGTTTGGTGCTAGGCTCTCCGAGATTCTTGATTTGTATATCCTTGCTCCAAAAATTCACTGTTCTAATTTCCATGATTTATAATGTATTGACACACTTTTCTTCTTTCTTTGAATGTACCATGGCTAACTTGTATAGATTTAGAATCCATATTCTTATATAAAATCTACTTACACTGATTTTAGAATCTATATTCCACAGTCCTCCAAAAATATTGGTAAAATTATGAGCATGTGACATGGTTTGGATTTGTGTCTCCACCCAAATCTCATGTTGAATTGTAATCTGCAGTGTTGGAGGAGAGGCCAGGGGGGAAGTGACTGGATCATGAGGACATGTTCCCCCATTACTGTTCTAATGATAATGAATGAGTTCTCACAGCTCTGGTTCTTTAAAAGTTTGTAGCATCCCCACCCCAAACTCTCTTTCTCCTCCTCCAGGAATGTAAGATGTACCTCCTTACCCTTTACCTCCAGCCATGACTGTAAGTCTCCGTAGTCCTCCCCAGCCATGCTTCCTGTACAGCCCGTGGAACTGTGAGCCAATTAAATCTCTTTACTTCATAAATTACCAAGTCTTTGGTAGTTCTTTATAGCAATGCAAGAACAGACTATTACAGAAAATTGGTACCAAGGAGTGGGGCATTGCTATAAAAATACCAGAAAATGTGGAAGCAATTTTGGAACTGGGTAACAGGCAGAGGCTGGACCAGTTTGCAGGGCTCAGAAAAAGACAGGAAGATGAGGGAATATTTTGAACTTCTTAGAGACTTGTTGAATGGTTGTGACCATTCAACTAAACATTTAACTAAATGCTGATAGTGATATGGACATTGAAGTACAGGCTGAGGTGGTCTCAGATGGAAAAGAGGAACTTACTGGAACTGGAACAAAGGTCAACTTTGTTGTGAGTTAGCAAAGAGGTTGGAGGCATTGTGCCTCTGCCCTATAGATCTGAGGAACTTTGAACTTGAGAGAGATAATTTAGGGTATCTAATGGAAGAAATTTCCAAGCAGCAAAGCCTTCAAGATATGACCTGGCTGCTTCTAACAGCATATGGTCATATGAATGAGAAGAGATTATCTGAAACTGAAACTTACATTTAAAAGGGAAGCAGAGCATTAAAGACAGAAAAATTTGCCGCCTGACCATGTGGTAGAAAAGAAAAACCCATTTTCTGAGGACGAATTCAAACTGGCTATAGAAATCTGTGTAAGTAAAGAGGAGCTGATGTTAATAGCCAAGACAATTGGAAAAATGCCTTGAAAGTATTTTAGAGACATTTACATCAGCCCCTCCCATCACAAGCCCAGAGGCCTGGGAGGAAAGATTGGTTTCATGGGCTGGGTCCCAGGACCCACTGCCCTGTGAAATCTCAGAATACTGCTCCCTGTGTAGCAGGTGCTCTAGCTCCAGCTGTGGCTAAAAGGGCCCCAGATACATCTCAGGCTGCTGCTCCAGAGGGTGCGAAACATAAGCCTTGGCAATTTCATGTGATGTTAAGCCTGTGGGTGCACAGATGGCAAGAGTTGAAGCTTGGGAGCTTCTGACTAGATTTCAGAGGATATATGGAAACACCTGAGTGACCAGGTGGAAGTCTGCTGCAGGGACAGAACCCTCCTGGAGAACTTCTACTAGGGCAGATTGGAGGAGAAATACGTAGTTGGAGACCCCACACAAAGTCCCCAATGGGGCACTGCCCCTTAGAGCTGTGAAAAAAGGACCACTATCCTCTAGACCCCAGAAATTTCCTCCAGACCCCATTGATAACTTGCACTGTGCACTTGGATAAGCCACAGGCACTTAATGCAAGCCCATGAAAGCAGCCCAAGGGGCTTACCCTGCAGAGCCACAGGGGTGGAACTGCTGAAGGCCTTTGGAGACCACTCCTTGCATCAGTGTGGCCTGAATGTGAGACTTGGAGGAAAAGGAGATTGTTTTGGAGCTTTGAGATTTAATGACTGCCCTGCTGGTTTTCAGTCTTGCATGGGGGCTGTAGACCCTTTGTTTTGGCTGATTTCTCCATTTTAGAATGGGATCATTTACCCAATGCCTGTACCCTCATTGTATCTTGTAAGTAACTACTTGCTTTTTTAAATTTTATTTTACAGGCTCATAGGCTGAATGGGCTTGCCTTGTTTCAGATGAGACTTGGACTGTGAACTTTTGAATTGATACTGAATTGATTTAGACTTTGTAAAAACTGTTGAGAAGGAATGATTGTATTTTGCAATGTGAGAAAGATATGAGACTTGGGAGGGACTGGATGGAATCATATGATTTGGATTTATGACTCTGCCCAAATCTCAGGTCAAATTGAATCACCAGTGTTGGAGGAGGGGCCTCCTCCAAGTGATTGGATCATGGGGGCAGACTTCTCCCTTGCTGTTCCTGTGATAGTGAGTGAGTTCTCAGGAGATTTGGTTGTTTAAAAGTGTGTAGCACTTTCCCTTTGCTCTCTTTCTCCTGTTCTGTCCATGTAAGAAGTGTCTCCTTCCCTCTCACCTTCCACCATAATTATAAGTTTCCTGAGGCTTCCAAGCCATGTTTCCTGAAAGCCTGTGGAACTGTGAGTCAACTAGATCTCTTTCTTTATAAATATCCAGTCTCGGGTAGTTCTTTACAGCAATGCAAGAATGAACTAATACAGTATCATATCTTTAATTTTATGAATCACCACAGAAATTTATGTTGACAATTAAGATAGTGAATATTCCCATCTATTAAAATCCTTATTTTTTTTCAATTTTAGATCTCCTTTAATACCTTTTAATAAAATTTTACAGTTTTCACTGTAAAAGATTTGGAGAATGTGATATTGACAAATATTCATTTTCCCTCCCTGTGGGTGGATTATTGTTCCCTGTTTGGTGGAACTCAGTTATTCCATGAAAATAACTTGATTTATTTTGATCAATGAATAAAATATAAGCAGAAGTGACATGTATTACTTCTGTGAGATATCACATAATTTCCCATTCTCTCTTTCCTTCTGTTGCATTAACTTGAATTCAAAGCAAAGACACTGTGAAATTGAGCCACAGTTGTCCCAAAGTGGATGTGTAGTCTGAATAAAAATAAACATTTCTTTTGTTCACCACTCATTTTGGGGTAGCATTTTACTATAGAATAACCTAGCCTATCTTGACAGAACAAAAATTTATTTTACACATTTTATTTTTTTCCTTATCTTTACCTTTTGTTGTCATTGTTGCCATTTTCATTACTATCATAAGCTGCATTTAGGGTCTTGCTCTTTTATAAAATTTTTCAGTCTCAGCCTTTTGTAGTGTATTTAGGTTATTTTTCTCCATATGATTATTTACATGTTTGGATTTAAATCCATCATCTTTCTGTTTTCTGTTTTTCCTTAGTACTAGGGCAAGAACCATCTTAGTACTCTTACCAATGTCCCGTGAATTATAAAGGTCTTGACTTTGGATTTGGAAACAAGCACTATTCCTGGCTCCAAGTGAGCCTTGAGTATTCCTTCTTTTAATCTTTTCAGGTAGTCCTTCCTTCAGCTCCCAGTAGTATTCTCACATGCCTACATCTGTTGGGATTCAATTGCATATTCCAGTGAAACCTTCTGAAGCTTTCTGGGGCAATCTCACTGTACAGCTCTCTCCTGTTTGTTACTGTGCCCTGCCAACCCAAGCTGCCTTGGCTTTGCAGACTCCCAGGTCTGTTTCTTTCACTCAGGGTGACTACTGGACTCTACCTGATTATCTCTTCCATGCTTTCCAGATTAGAGTCTTTATTAGGCATAATCTAGTACTATTTTGTGGTCCACCTTATTTGTTTTCCATATCTCAAAGAATCATTGTCCTTTGTTGACAGATGTTCAATATCTTGAGAGCCATTTTTAACAAACTTTGCAAATTAATTTCTACAGATAAATTGCTATCAGTTTAAACTCAGAATTAATGGAACAAAAATAAAATAGGCTACAAAGATTATTTGATGCTTTGTACTGCAATATATAGTTTAGAAATATTTAGTTGCTAAATTAGGGTTAGCAAGACCTTTATTGCATTAATTCAGAATCTTGATTTCAGCACTTTATTTTGAAGTAATTAGGCTCCAGAAATTGATTAACATTCACAAATCCAAGAGAAAACTATGTTTGAATGGAAAGAAAATTAATTTGCAATTGTAGGAATAAATAGCATAATAATTAGAAGGGATCATAATGTAGGGAAGTCCCCTACATTACTTAGTGGATTCCTAGGCTCTGCAGATTTACAGATTGAAGTTAATATGGTTTCTAAAAGTATGTTTTTTAGGGGAAGGCAGAAGAATATTATAAGCACTCGATTAATTGGCTAGCCATACAGATCATGATACTCTGTATTCAAAATGGTACTGGAACCACACTGACAAATTGTTTGATTACTTTCTGGAGAGAACTATTCCATTATAATAATATTGCTTTGTGCACATTGCAAATTTATTTTTTACAATACTCTCTCCCTGGTTGAAACTGTGAAGCATACCAGTACCTTAATTGAAACTTGAGGAAATTTTAACGTATAGAAGCAAAAAAAAAGCTAGATAAATGAACCCTAGATTTAAAAAAAACTAGATAAAAATAAATTTGTAAATTCATGCTTGAGATAGCTATGTTTCAAGGTCCATTTAGATAGATACACTTTTATCATGGTGGTTGTATCCATTTTCGATATTGTCTACCATGTGATTGACTAACTAGGACATGCTAAATTTTCTAACTTGTCTTGTAAGTAATAAAATCATCTCAAGATTCTTAAGGAGATATTGTTTCACTGGTCAAATAATTTCAGAAAATGCGATATTTTATAGCTCCCTCTTAGAAATTTATACTGTGCATTAACCTTTAAAAGCTCACGGAAATTCTGCTAAAACAACTTTAATTTTGTTTATTTTAGCAAAATTTCCCCGAGCTTTTAAAGGTTAACGCACATTTTGTCATATGCTTGTGGGCTGCATGTATGTCTGCTTTTGAACAGTGTTTCTTCATGTCTTTGCCAATTTTTTAACGAGGTTTTTTGTTTTTTGCTCATTAATTTGTTTAAGTTCTTTATAGAGTCTGGATATTAGAGTTTTGTTGGATGCATAGTTTGTAAATATTTTCTCCTGTTCTGTAGGTTGTCTGTTTACTCTGTTCATAGTTTCTCTTGCTGTGCAGAAGCTCTTTAGTTTTATTAGGTCCCATTTGTCAATTTTTTATTCTTTTTGCAATTGCTTTTGGCATCTTTACCATGAAAGCTTTGCAGGGGCCTGTGTTCAGAATGGTATTTCCTAGGTTATCTTCCAGGGATTTTATAGTTTTAGGTTTTATTTACTTCTTCCCTTTCTAAACAATCAAATACGTTGCTATGGATGTGTAATCTACCCCTCTTTTTTCTCCTTTGTGCCTTTGTACAGATTTTTCTGAATTTCTTTAAAAGTTGTTATACTACAAAGCTTTTGGGACAGAATCTCTTTAATAAGTTAATTGTATTCAGAGTGCAAATGAGATATTGCTCAAAGTGTATTATCTTTTCAAGACAACCCAATCATCAATGACATAGTCCCTGAATGGCCTTAGTTTATATTCAGGGCAATGTTTACTATCCATGAAGGTCTGACCTAAAATTTGATTACTTTATTCCTTATGAAGCATATAGAGTCAACTGATAAACATAAAGCTAGACTCAATAATAATAAGGTATAAGTAAGCTTTTTTCACTCATTCGCAGAGATTAAGTGTATACACAGAATATTTGCAATACATATAAGACAAAAAATTTATATAGTTTCTGATATGTGGTTGTAAACACAATTATTTAGTTTAGAGCACCCTTTCTGAATAATGTATTTAATTTTTCCATAATTTAAAAATATGTTTTATGAATAAATATATAGTTAATTATTGGGGAAATAAAATTATTGTGCAAAGCACCCTTTATTTTGTACATGTTTACCTTTGTATGTCCAATGTCTGACAGAATGTCTAGTGCATAGTAGGCAATAAATAGATATACATAGAATAAATAAATAAATAATATATAGTTCAAATTTTGATAAACGTATGTAAAGATTATATGTCCTTTCAGGGCTTTTCTTCTTCATATTCTTGAAAACAGTTTTTAGTGATTTTCAGTGAACTATGTTTTGATTACGTCTTCACTGATTTAGTTCCTGATGACTATAGTTCTTATATTCTGATTATTGCATACAAATAAATTTGGCCTATTAATTATAGAGGGAACTTATTTTAGAAATTTGCAATTCATTCTTTATGGAACTATGGATGTCATTTTCCCTGTTTTAGGTTTATTCTTGAATGAATATAAATGTCAGACCTGGTTGGACTAAGATACATCATTGGTGAGTAAGTGAGAATTTTTTTCTACGTATTATTGGGTATCTTGTATATGTCAAACAATGTGCCTATATTATTTCTTATAATCCATTTTATAGCAAGAAGAATAAAGTATCACTTTGTGGCTATGAAAACTGAAAATTAAAATTGCTAAATAAGTAACATAAGATTTATGAGTAACAAACTTAGATTTTGGAGCCAAAAAATCTTTCTTCAGAACCTGTGTCTGTAACTAAGACATTACATTTCCTCACTCAGTGCAGATACTTTATATTACTTCCCAAAGTAATCACAGACCTTAAATAGTGTGTGACACGAAATAGGTGCTGAAATAATTTGTTATAACAGGATGGTTACTCTAAGGTCAACTCTGTTGTCATAACAAATACCAGAACGATAAGTTTTTAAAAATAATATAATTTAGAATTTTTGCAACAAATGACTTCAGATATTCTTTTTAGCTCCTCATAGATATATAAGATTTATATAATTGACAGAAAAGGTATTAGACTTTATGAAGCATTTTGAGTCCAATGCCCCCTGGATGGGTAACATAAGATACTCAAGTTAAAATATTTTTAAATATGTTTAAAAATATATAAAATAATGTATTTTACACTTAAAATTTGTTAAGTGTAGTTATAGATCTCATGTTAAATGTCATTACCACAATAAAATAAAATTATATATATACAATTATATATACATATAATATATATCTGGTATATATTCTATGTGTGTATGTACATATTTTCCATGGAAAAAGTAATATAGAGATTTTTACCTGAAAATGGTTTTCCTATTTATTTTAACATTAAACTATTTACCATTGCATACTTTACATAAGCTAGCCAAAATTTGCAAGATTCAAATTCTACATACCCTCTACAAAATTTGTACCAATTGTTGACATCTTTTAGAGACAACTAAAACAAATCTTAGAGGCAATCAAAACCTTTTTGTGATAATTCCTATTTACTTTAACAAATTCAGTATGCATATTTATTCCATAAAAATATTAAATAACACATTTTTTCAGTGCAAAAATGGTTTCTGCTTCTCATGGAAGTCTTTGTTTATTTCCTATTAATACCAGTAGTAATTTTTTCCCACATATATGTAATGGCCTTACACTCTCTGTTTCACCCACTTTCCAAATCTACTTTAAATTCAATTATTACAAATGAATACATTTCATTCTTGATATTTTCACGCCCTATTTAAAATCTGCCTATATGTAAACTAGCACAAACAACCCTCTCTTCTTCCCATAATCCCTCCCATGAGCTGAAATACCAATCTTCTGCAGTCCTGATAGACTATATTATTTATAAACTTTATTTTTTAATGTACAAACATTTATATATTTATAATATAAATATATTCTTTATGACATCTGCAAATTTGCTCCAGATCTATAAACATTTCAAACATTTTCCCTCGTGACATTATATGTCTTTTCAGATTGCACAGTTCCTTTTAATGTGAGGGTCTAAAGACATGCAGCTTTTAAATAAAGAGGAAGGGATTAGACTTTGCCATTGAAGGTATAAATCAAAACCAGTCTTGTTTCCCCAAAACCTATAGAAATAAAAAATAATAATAAAATAAAGTAAAAATAAAATAAATAAATATTTTTAAAAACCAGTACATACAGACAATTTTACTTACAATTAATAATAACTACAGTATGCTTAATCTTAGAAGATATTCATAAAAATACTTTAAATTTAAAGCAAGTACCTACTACTCCCCCATTACCTGCTCTATAATATAATTATTTTTAATGCCTAATGTCAGATATCAAAAGCTTTAAACTAATCCAAGTTAAACCATTAAAGGAATTACTAAAAAGATAAAATTTGCAATTAAGAATATAGTAATTACTGCCACCTTATTGATCAGTTGCTAGAAACTTCAAGTGAAATAAATTGGTCTAAATTAAATAGTAATAGTTGCAATACATTTTTTCTTTTATGTGAAAAAAATATAAGTGGATTTCTATTTTTATTGACCTCTTTTTACATCCTTATCATATTTTAATTTTTTATTTCAAGTTATTAAAAATTTCAGTTCTATTTTTCTTAGGTCAATAGTTCTGTTAAAAAATTGGACCAAGAAGGCAAATTTAGATGTCTCCATATAACACTATTTTCATTTGAAACAAAAGTATTCAAGTTGTGTTAAAAACCATATGAACAAATAAAAAGGAGTGAAGTGCTGATACCTGCTATAACATGCATGGACCTCATAAACATTATGCTGATTGGGAGGCCAGGGAGGCAGATCACGAGGTCAGGAGTTCAAGACCAGCCTGGCCAATACAGTGAAACTCCATCTCTACTAAAAATACCAAAATTAGTTGGGCGTGGTGGTGAGTGCCTGTAATCCCAGCTACTCGGGAGGCTGAGGCAGGTGCATCGCTTGAACCCTGGAGGAGGAGGTTGCAGTGAGCCGAGATCATTCCACTGCACTCCAGCCTAAGCAACAGAGCTAGACTCCATCTCAAAAAAAAACCAAAAAAAAAACCAAAAAAAAACATGCTGAGTGAAAGAAGCTAGCTGTGAAAGAACACATATTGTATGGTTTCATTTATATGAAATGTCTAGACAAGGCAAATCTACAGTGATAAAATGGATATGTGATTGCCTTATGCTGACAGTAGAGATGGGAATGACTCTAAATGGGCCGAAAGTTTCTTTTCGGGGTTATAAAAATGTTCTAAAATTAGACTGTAGTAATAGTTTACAACTCTCTGAATATAATAAAATTCATACAATTATACATTTGAAACAGATCAGTTTCATGGCACATAAATTATATCTCAACAAAAATTATCCCAAACCCTCCCTCCACCAAAAAAAAAGAAAAACACCACATATGAGCAAAGGCATTAGAGTTCCAGTAACTGTGGAAGTAACTCTTGATGTGGAAGAAGAATGTCAAAAAGACTAGTACTTGAGTATCATTTTCTCTAATAATCATCTTTCTCCTTGATTCATGCTTGATCACATTCTCAGCTGGAACTGGAGACATTGAAATTGTTCAAAGTTCAAGTAAAAACCTTGAACCTATTGAGTAAAGAGATTGAATCTCAATGATTATAATTGAAAACTTAATATTCAATACAAAACATTAACTCCCTGATGGTCTTAGAGAATACAAAACTATTTTTAAAAGATCATAATTTATTCTCTTCTTATTGGTTAAACAAGCTTCCAAAACTTGCATTGCCTTCTCCAGCAGTATTAGAGTTGTGTTTTATAAATCTGCTCTCTGTAGAAAGCTTAGGATATAAGGGTAAATAGATACGCCAATACTGTGTGATACCCTGCAAGGATTGAATTTTACATTCGGTTTGTGAAAATTCAGATCCTGGTTTGCCCATGGTGGTAATTTAGTATAAACTTAGTGAATTAATGAATAGATGACAGAATGGACTAGTGACTGATGCAGTATATAGAGTTGTGAGGGTAGCTGAAATAATGTTTTTGAAGAACCTTAAATTTCTCCAACCAGGTTTCCCACAAATATGGAGTACTGGATTTGATTGTACAGTAATTCAACTCTATAGTGAGAAAATTGCTTACTAAAATGGAGCGAGTTATCTCTTCCCAAAATATGAAGGTTCTAACTCACTAATGTACTGGAAGTGATTACTTTTTATTTATTTTTTAGTTTTTTATTTTTTTGAGAAGGAGTCTCGCTCTTTCACCCAGGCTGGAGGGCAGTGGGGTGATCTCGGCTCACTGCAGGCTCCGCCCCCTTGGGGGTTCACGCCATTCTCCTGCCTCAGCCTCCCGCGTAGCTGGGACTACAGGCGCCCGCCACCTCGCCTGGCTAATTTTTTGTATTTTTAGTAGAGACGGGGTTTCACCGTGTTAGCCAGGATGGTCTCGATCTCCTGACCTCGTGATCCACCCGCCTCGGCCTCCCAAAATGCTGGGATTACAGGCGTGAGCCACCGCGCCCGGCTGGAAGTGATTATTTACCAAATGTCATTCCTATCTTTTGAAGTTAATCCAATTCACGTGGTTAAAATGTGTAGGTCTAGTGACTATTTACATTGGCTAATACCATCTTTTCTTGTAAAATTTATATTTAAAATATTCCTGTTAATGCGTCTGTGTAGCTGCTGTTTTATAACCACTGGACATATGCACAGTAAAATATGAAAAATGCTAATAAGTAGGTAGGTTTTTACTCTTGATACTATTAAAATGAAATTTTACACCAGAACTTAAAAGTTAACAATTGTTACACTAGCAGAAAAACAGACAGAAAAAAATTAAAATGTTAAAAAAGATCTTCCACAGAAACTCTCTGGTTACTGGTTGTGCTATAAAATTTGCTAGTTGGGGGGTGTTAATTGTGCTAATGGAGAGAGCAATTTTAAGCTGTAATCAGGTTTAAGCCTCCATAAGGCTTTTCATTTTTCTTTCCATTTGATGACAATTTTCTATAATTAATATCAGTCCTTTTTTACATCAACCAACTGCCTTGATATTACAAATAGAGTATTGTGCTGTTGCTTTAGGTAAGGATTAAATTAAAAACACATGAAATTTTCACAGCCTTCTCTCAGAAAATGTTCATGTTTATAAAACAATATAAGTAAATAGTTACTGAGGATGTGAAATACATAAGAAAAATACTCATGTTAAAAATCTTTGGTGATTTTTCTAAAGTCACATTAATTTAAGTCATCAGGGCTCATGCATTTGAATGGGCATGCAAAGAATTTTAAAAATGTCTGGCAATATATAAGAAGCAGATACATGTTCCTGAATAGATGAACATAGATATATTTTATTATTAGAAATAAAGTTACAATTGGACATTCAAAAATAACTGAATTTTTAAAATTTTAATGGAATTATTAGTCATGACTTGTAAAACTATCTTCAGTTTGTATAAGTACAATGAATTATACAACCAAATCTTTGAAAGTTTTAGGTCTTTTGCTTTAGTTGTTACAAGAAAAAGAAAAACAATAGAAACCTAGAAATATACACATCAAAATATTGCCTGTGGCTATCTTCTATTAGAAGATAAGGAAAAATATGTACATCTGCTCACATTGATTTCTTCTCCTTTTTTCCATTAATGGTTTCTATTTTATTTCTGTATAATACACATTTTCTTATGTATTTAAAAGAAATACATATTTTCAAAAAACTGTGATTATTTTTTGAACTTTGTTTTGACAACATTGAGGCATAAAATCGTAGAAAAATGAGTTTTAAATTAGATAACTCTTTTTTCCTTTCATATCACATTAAATTGTTAATGATTCTGAAGGTCCTGAATGGATCTAAACAGTTGATCTTGGCAAGGTAAGTCTAGCCATTATGAATAAATGAAAATAATACTCTTAAAGACTCAGTATGACTAAAATAAAACAAAATAGTAGAAACAAAAGAATAACGTGATAAAAATATAAAATTTATTTAATTTTAACAGGCAGAATATGAGTATCGTGTTCCTGGATTTTGCTTCAGTAAAATGGAAATAGTAACATACTCCTGGAACTACAGAATGGAGAAATAAATACATTATGGAGTAACAGTGTTCCTGAAAACTTCAATTTTCTTGTTGTGTATGAATACCAAATAGAGATGTTTCTTATACAAAAGAAAAAAAAATCACCTTTAAAAGAGAGGACTTCATTTAAAAAGAAATTCTTTCTCCTCCATACAGAAGGTAACTTTGTTACATTCACACTTAAAATTTGATAATCTCTGAAATATATCTCATTATTATTTCATTATGTAAGAATGATAAACCTGGGGACAAAGGCATGATTGGGTTTTTTTTTAATAGAAGCCCCCAAATAAATGTTACCTTGCACAGAAACAGATCTTTAGAAAATAGTGTTCATATGAGCACAAGTAAATCTTTTATCTACTGAAGTTGTACAAACCTTTTGGAAGTGAAAATAATGATTAATTAGCAAATAAATAAATGTTTTTAAGTTTGTTTTGTGTTCTCAGCTAGTCTTGAGCAAAACTTGTGGAGGCTACATTTTAAAATTTTGTTTTACCAACATTATGAAATACCTGCCAAGTTCTTAAAGTAATTGTAAGTTTTAGGTTTTTAGACTTCCTCAGGAGTTACAAGAAGAAAAAATATTCTGAACCTTTTAGGCTTATAAAAACTTGAAAGTTATGCAGCATTTATATTTAGAACAGACTTAGTTGAATAGTTTCAGGTTACTGCCTGAGCTTGGTAGAAAAACAAAATATTGCTACTGCAGAAATAAGTTATTCTGTCATTGGGGAACACCAGGAGAATCTACTTACATTTGAAGGAATATCAAATAAATGAAACTCAAAGTTGAACCAAAACCTGAACAAAAAATAAACTGCTTCATGAAAAAAATAGATAAATAGGTAAGAAAAAATAATTTGGCTTGCATGTTTTTCTTTATTTTTTTATGTTAAATACATACATAAACCAAAATATGTGTATGATGTTCACAAAATGTTTTTTTCCAATTTGAGTAAAGATTATTTTAGTCAGAGTAACGCATGGTATAAAATCAGCTAAATATTGGAGGTAAATTTCAACACCTTTTTTTTTTTCTTTGGGTGGAATTTGGTAAGCTTTTAAAGATACAAAGTGTACTTATTATTATATGCAAAGCTTTGTTGATTAAATGTTAAATCTGCTGTACAAAGCGAGGATGAATAAAATGGTTGTGCATTTGGTTATACATTACCCTTTACAAAATGCACAAGCATTTTATTTAAATATGTATTTAAATTTTAAGGCTTTACCTTTAAAGTTCTGAAGTAGTACCAAAGATCATAAAGGTCACATGTCCAACCTATTAATTTCTTGGGTTTTTTTTTTAATCAAAATGCATTTCCAGTGACCATGAGCTTTATTACCAAGTAAATGCTATTTCAGTCTTGTGTATGGATACACTCAGGTTTTATAAAAGAAATATTTACATTTCTATGTTTATATAATTATGCAAGAAGATTCCTTTTCTGAGTTAAGGGCAAACATTTCAAAGGAAATTGGAGTTGATAAAGGTATTTGAGTTATCATTCGCATGCATGCATGCATATTTTGTCTTACATTATTACTTCTCTTTCAAGACAACATTTTGACATTTGCATTCTATTGTCCAACCGTATTTACAGTAATCATTTAGATAGTATTTCTATGTTTAGCTGGTTTCAATATTCATGATCTGTCCTTTCATGTAATGGATTTTTTTCATTTGTTATTTTATTACTATCTCAATTGACCAAATGTATTAGTTTGCTAGGGAAGTTGTAAGAAAGTACTGAAACTGGGTGTCTTAAACAACAGCTACATTGTCATGCAGTTCTGAAGGCTAAAAGTCTAAGATCAAGGTGTTGGCATGGTTGGTTTCTTCTGAGTGCTGTGAAGGATCTATCTCACGCCTCTCTCCTAGTTTCTCATTTGTGGGAAATCTCTCTGGCATTCCTTCTCTTCCTCTGTATCACTTTATCTTCACATGCCATTCTGCCTGCATGTGTGTGTCCAAATTTCTCCTTTTTATAAGAACACCAGTCACTTTGAATAAGGGGCCCAATTTACTCTAGTATGACTTAGTCTTAAATAATTACATGTGCAATGACCTCATTTACGAATAAGCTCACATTCTGTAGTACTGGGGCTTAGAACGTCAATATATTAATTTTGAGGGTGGAAAAATTCAACACATAATAGTGAGAATATCTTTAATTTAAAAAGCAATTATTGGTGGGGTAATGTCAGCAACATGTTTACTAGTCCTTTCCCAGATAGAATGTGTTTTAATTCTCTTCATATACAAATAGTGATTTTGTTCATTATAAAATATTTTTTGTTTTGTTTCTTTCTTTTTTTTTTTTTGAAACGGAGTCTCACTGTGTCACCAAGGCCAGAGTGCAGTGGCGCAATCTTGGCTCACTGCAACCTCTGCCTCCTGGGTTGAAGCGATTCTCTTGCCT
Organism: Symphalangus syndactylus; assembly: GCF_028878055.3. Classification (NCBI taxonomy): domain Eukaryota; kingdom Metazoa; phylum Chordata; class Mammalia; order Primates; family Hylobatidae; genus Symphalangus; species Symphalangus syndactylus. Next base: position 75,706,272 of record NC_072429.2, read on the forward strand.
CAACCTCCGGAGGAGCTGGGATCACAGGCGCCCACCACCACTCCCCACTAATTTTTGTATTTTTTGGTAAAGACAGGGTTTCACCATATTGGCCAGGCTGGTCTCAAATTCCTGGTCTCAAGTGATCCTCCCGCCTCAGCCTCCCAAAGTGCTGGGATTATATATTATATAATTATGATATTTTTGAATTACCCTTTTGATTAAAAAAAAAAAAGTTGAAGCAGGTACTCTCCATAAGCATCTAGTTCTGAAGCCAGACTGATTGTATCTTCTTCGTGGCTGATATATTTTTTACATGTCCATATATTTGAAAAACATTTTTTATTATAGATATTACTTTTAAATAATTTTACCTGCCACATAGTAAGTCAATTTAATATAGAAAACCCGGTGATATTAGTTAAGACAATGATTTGTTATTGAAACAGATCTCCACAGTTCACAAGAGCTTAAACAGTTCGGAAGTCCATTTCTCTCCTGTGTAAATGTTCCTTTGTTATCAAGGTCTTCTTCTATGAGATCATCAAGGGCCCAGGCTCAACATACCTTGCTGCTATTCACCCTCGATATCTAGCTTCCATCTCCTGGTACAAAAATATTTATTCCGGTTGCTGCCATCTTATCTCCATTCCAACTACAGGAAGAATAAATACAAAGACCTGATTATTTGTAATTAGGGCATTGACCAGAAATTGTACATATCACTTCTGCTCCTACCCCACAGAACGGAAGGTAGATACATGACCACACTTAGCAACAGGCATTCTTGAGAAACATAGTCTTTCACTTGGGCTCAACAAAACACTGTATGAACACAGAGGAAATATTAATAGATAGATTTTAGTGACAACTAGTAGGCTCTGCTAGAGTCCACACTTTCTTTTATCAAATATCCACTTATTACCTTCTTCTCATGCATTTAATATTCTTGCCCCTCTCCAAGGCAGCAACCTCAACATTCCATGCAGTTACTGTAACCTACTCAATGTCTCTGGAAAATGTATAGTCTAATTTGTTAGATACGATTTTTGACTCATAATGGCCCAGTAATTTTCAAATAAATAGCATACTATCTGTCTCTTCTTGCTCTCATAACCCCCACCACACATATTTAATATGTGATAATAGAGGGACATAGCAAGAAAATAACTTCCCATTCTTATTACTAAAGAAAGGGAACACATAGCAGTCTTTTTTGTGTCAAGTGATTATTTATGTAAGAGGCTTCATAGATTTGAGAGAGAAATTATGCAAAAGTGCAAATCCAGATACACGATAGTAGTTCAATATAGTTAAATTCAAATTTTTCCTTGAAATACTAACATAAAACAAGTGGCATACTGAGCCAGTCTCAATTATGACCACATTTGTCAGTTTAGCCACACGTGGTTGGCAACGGTCACCTGATGAACTGAATCAGGACCCCAAATTAAGTGGCAAAATATGGATAATATACTTTATGAAAGTATATTTTATAAAAGTGAAGCGATAAACAAGTCATAATCACAAATATTTGTCAGATAGTTACTTGATGACGTAAATAATAATTTATTTTAAATAAGTATAATAAATAGGAGCAGATTATAAATGGAGTAGAATTTGAGTCCTGTGAATAATTTCCCTCTAAAGTGTAAATTGAAAAGATATGTACTATTTTAGAATTAAAGTTTTTATAAATTTTTACTTATACTTTTTTTCCTAAGGATGTAGGCCTTGACACCAATATTTTTGTTTATAATATTTTTTCTCCAACCATCCTTTTAATATTTATGGCAGCTTGCTTAGGCTCCATCTACTGAAAGACACGGGGCAGTACAGAACCTAAGAACGCTGGCTCTCTAGCCACACCGCCTCTTTCACATGTAGGCTCTACTACTTCCTGTCTTTGAAAACTTAGACATGTTATTTAGCCTTTCTGTGGCTCATGATGGGGTGATTCTCCAAGTAAGAACAAGCAATTCATTCTAAACTATTCTCAGCCCAGCACGTTGATACTGAACTATCAGAGTAATATGAATTGGGGGTAAGAGATGTTTGTATTTTGTGAGTGTATGAAAGGAGGGATAAACTTTTTTTTTTTATTGTACTTTAAGTTTTAGGGTACATGTGCACAATGTGCAGGTCTGTTACATCTGTACCCATGTGCCATGTTGGTGTGCTACACCCATTAACTCATCATTTAGCATTAGGTGTATCTCCTAATGCTATCCCTCCCCCTTACCCCCTCCACCCACCCCACAACAGTCCCCAGAGTGTGATGTTCCCCTTCCTGTGTCCATGTGTTCTCATTGTTCAATTCCCACCTATGAGTGAGAACACGTGGTGTTTGGGTTTTTTGTTCTTGCAATAGTTTACTGAGAATGATGATTTCCAGTTTCATCCATGTCCCTACAAAGGACATGAACTCATCATTTTTTATGGCTGCATAGTATTCCATGGTGTATTTGTGCCACATTTTCTTCATCCAGTCTATCATTGTTGGACATTTGGGTTGGTTCCAAGTCTTTGCTATTGTGAATAGTGCCACAATAAACATACGTGTGCATGTGTCTTTCTAGCAGCATGATTTATAGTCCTTTGGGTATATACCCAGTAATGGGATGGCTGGGTCAAATGGTATTTCTAGTTCTAGATCCCTGAGGAATTGCCACACTGACTTCCACAATGGTTGAACTGGTTTACAGTCCCACCAACAGTGTAAAAGTGTTCCTATTTCTCCACATCCTCTCCAGCACCTGTGGTTTCCTGACTTTTTAATGATAGCCATTCTAACTGGTGTGAGATGGTATCTCACTGTGGTTTTGATTTGCATTTCTCTGATGGCCAGTGATGATGAGCATTTTTGCACGTGTTTTTTGGCTGCATAAATGTCTTTTGAGAAGTGTCTGTTCATGTCCTTTGCCCACTTTTTGATGGGGTTGTTTGTTTTTTTCTTGTAAATTTGAGTTCATTGTAGATTCTGGATATTAGCCCTTTGTCAGATGAGTAGGTTGCAAAAATTTTCTCTCATTTTGTAGGTTGCCTGTTCACTCTGATGGTAGTTTCTTTTGCTGTGCAGAAGCTCTTTAGTTTAATTAGATCCCATTCATCAATTTTGGCTTTTGTTGCCATTGTTTTTGGTGTTTTAGACATGAAGTCCTTGCCCATGCCTATGTCCTGAATGGTAATGCTTAGGTTTTCTTCTAGGGTTTTTATGGCTTTAGGTCTAACATGTAAGTCTTTAATCCATCTTGAATTAATTTTTGTATAAGATGTAAGGAAGGAATCCAGTTTCAGCTTTCTACATATGGCTAGCCAGTTTTCCCAGCACCATTTATTAAATAGGGAATCCTTTCCCCATTGCTTGTTTTTGTCAGGTTTGTCAAAGATCAGATAGTTGTAGATATGTGGCGTTATTTCTGAGGGCTCTGTTCTGTTCCATTGATCTATATCTCTGTTTTGGTAGCAGTACCATGCTGTTTTGGTTACTGTAGCCTTGTAGTATAGTTTGAAGTCAGGTAGCGTGATGCCTCCAGCTTTGTTCTTTTGGGTTAAGATTGACTTGGCAATGCGGGCTCTTTTTTGGTTCCATATGAACTTAAAAGTAGTTTTTTTCAATTCTGTGAAGAAAGTCATTGGTAGCTTGATGGGGATGGCATTGAATCTATAAATTACCTTGGGCAGTATGGCCATTTTCACGATATTGATTCTTCCAACCCATGAGCATGGAATGTTCTTCCATTTGTTTGTATCCTCTTTTATTTCATTGAGCAGTGGTTTGTAGTTCTCCCTGAAGAGGTCCTTCACATCCCTTGTAAGTTGGATTCCTAGGTATTTTATTCTCTTTGAAGCATTGTGAATGGGAGTTCACCCATGATTTGGCTCTCTGTTTGTCTGTTATTGGATAAACTTAAAAAAATAACTTCAAACAATAATCACAGGCCAGAGATGGAGTCTGGGGCACTCTGATTTGAGAAATTGAAGACAGTTTGGACTACATAATTTCCTCAGACTAAAAAGAAGAAATTACTTGAAATTCACAAAATATCACCTATACTTTGAAAATCTATAGTTGTTTTCCTTTGGATTGTAGACACTTACATAAGAAGTGTAACTTCATGTACTTAATTATTGCTGTGGGTTGAATGCTTATGTGCCCTCTCAAGTTCCTAATGCAATAGTGTTAAAAAGCAGAGCTTTCAGGAGGTGAGTAGGCCGTGATTGTTCCACCCTGTTGGACAGGATTAGCACCTTATAAATGAGCTGGAGGGAACTAACTAGGCTTTTTTTTTTTTGCTTTTCCATGCCTTATGCCCTTGCATCTTCCACCATGTGAGGACACAGCATTTCTCTGTTCTGGAGGACACGGAGTTGAAGGCTCCATCTTGGAAGCAGAAACCAGGCCCTCATCAGACAATGAATCTACTAGTATCTTGATCTTGAACTTACCAGCCTCCGGAACTGTAAGAAATAAATTTATGTTGTTTACAACATACCCAGTTTCAGGCATTTTCTAAATAACACCACAAATGGACTAAGACAACTTTTAAACATATGCAGATATCTGTTCAAATTCTAATCTTTGAGTTTCAGGTGACATTTTGCTATATAAAAATAATACCCAGGATTCAAACTTCTACCCAAGGTCCCAACATACAGCATATGCATGTGTGTTTCTTCACTAGATACGGCTAAGCAGTATTCTACATGTTTCTAGCAATTTAAATACCTATCATCAATATATACAAATTAATTTTCTCTATAATATTGGCAAAATATTATATAAAAGTAGTTCAAAATTATATTTTTCCTGTGAGTAGATAGTAGAATTTTGATATAGATTTAATTTGCATTCATCTAATGACTAATAAAGTTGAGTAAATATAGTAAGAATGATTCTGAGGTGCCCCCTTCCAACACACACACACACACACACACACACACAACACCCCTGCCTTCTAAGGTACACACCCCACATAATCCTCTCTCCTTGAGTGTGATAAGACTTATGAATATAATGGATCTTGCTCCTATGATTAGGTTACAGTAATATTGTAATGCTGAAGGAATTACACACATGTAATTAGGATCCCTAATCAGTTGACTTTAAGTTAATCAAATGGAAGATTTCCCTAGGTGAACCAGACCTTATCAGATGAACCCTTTAAAGATGGCAGAGTGATCAGAGACTTGAATGAGCAGAGAATCTCTCTCTAGTCTGCTGGCCCTGAAAAAGTAAGCTGTTATAATTTATACAGCTGAAAGTAAATGAATTATGCCCACAACCATGTGTGGTTGGAACAGGACCTCAAGCTTCAGAGGACACCACAGCTGTAGCCGATACCTTCATTGCAGCTGGTGAGACACTGGGCAGAGGGCCCAGCTAAGCTGTTTCCAGATGCTTGACTCAGAAAAACTGTGAGAAGATAAACTTCTCAATTCATGGTAACTTGTCAGGTACTAATAGAAAACAAAGATATCAATTTTATGTGTGTGTGTGGGTGGGGTGTGTGTGTGTCTGTATAAAACCTCCCTTTTTTTTTGGAAATGACTATTCTACCAATATTGCTGTTGGTTTTTTAGAAGTATCATAGACAGGGTGTCTTACAAACAAGAATTTATTTCTCACAGTTCTGGAACCTGAAAATTTTAAGATCAAAGTGTCGGCAGATTTGTATCTGGTGAGTGCTCACTTTTTGGTCCATAAAGGGCCATATTCTCCCTGTATCCTGCTACAGTAGAAGGGTGACAGACTCTGGAGCCTTTTTTATAAGAGCACTAATCCCATTCATCACGGCTCTAGCCTCAAGTCCTAATGATGTCCCCAAGTCTCTACCTCCATATATCGTCACATTGGAGGTTATGTTTTAACATACAAATTTTGGAAGAATACATTGTTTATAGCACTTTGATACTATATATGAATTATTTGTCAGATATGTGATTGCCATCATCTTCCCTTATTCTGTGGCTTGGTTTCTCACTCTGTTAGAAGTGTCTTGTGACAGAAATAAATCCGAATGTTAATGTAATCTAATTTATCAATATTTTCTTTATGCCTGCTGCTTTTGAATCAACGTTTAAGAAACATCGTCATAAATTAAATGCATTTATTCTTCTATCATAACTACTATATGTTATTTTTTTCAACTTTCACTTTTGTATCTACAATCTATGTGGAATTTATTTTTATGTGTGGTATCAGGTAGGAATAAAGATTTATTATATTCCCCAGTGGATAAAATGATCTAGTATCACTTATTGAAGAGACTCTCATGGGCTTACTGCTGAGAAATATAATTTTGTCAAAGACTGAATAAAGTGATATATGATAGTCTATTTCTGAAAGAGCTATTTTGTTCCTTGCTCTGTATGTCTATCCTTGCAACAATACCACACTGTCATTTAATAAGCCTTAATATTTCCCAGTAGACATTATACAGATTTTTTCATCTTTAAGATTTCCTTTTATATATTCAGTCTTTTCTATTTCCATATAAAGTTCACAATCATTTAATCAATTTTTATTTTTAAACATACACATAGATTATGATTAGCATTGTATTAAAATATCTCCTAAGACATAAATGATATTTTTGCAGAACTGGGACTTCCAAATCAAAAAATTATATATTCCTGTATTATTTATATATTTTTCAATTTCTTTCAGAGGTATTTGATAGCTTTTCCTTATAAACATTTAGCATATATTTTTAATATTTTTTTCTTAAGCATTAGATCTTCATGTTACTGCAAATAACTTTCTAAATATTTTATTTTCTAGGTTTTTATTCACAAAAAGGAAAATACATTTTAATACATTTTATACATTTACTTCATATAAAGCAAAATTGCTAAATTTATTATTAAATATAATAATCAGCATGTTGATAGTCGTAGACCTATAATCACGATATTGACAAATAATAAAAAATTTATTATCATTTTTATTTGTTTGTTTTGTTCTTAATGCAAGGCTATGCCTACTAGTCCAGTGACAAGTAGAATTGGTGATAGCGGACATTCTCATCTTATTTTTAGTCTCAGGGAAAAACTTTTAATATTTTCCTATTCATTATAATATTTTCTGCTTTTTTTACAGAGATGTTCTTTATCAGATTATGGAAGTTCACGCATTACTAATTTGATTAAAGTTTTATTTTAAAAATAATGAATAAATATTGGATTTTATAAAATCATTTTTCTGCATCAATTTAGATTAATTTTTATTAATTTATTATTGTGTAGAAATATATTTACTCATTTTCTTAATTCAACATTTTATTTCTGAAAAATATTTAAATTTCTATATTGCTCTTTTAATACTTTGCTTATAGTTTCTTTTTCCTAAGTTCATAAGAAAAATTGAAATTTATACCATTATTTCTTATCAGCTTTTGGCGTGAATGTTGTGTTACTCTCATGATTAAGTTGAGAAAATTTCCTTCCTTTCTTTGTTTTAGAGCAATTGGTAAATGTAGTATTATTCTATTCTTAAATATTATGAAGATTTTTGAAGCTAGATAGAGCTGAATTTTTATTTGGGGGGAACATTTTAAATAAGATCCAATTTATTTAGTAGATAAAGGACTATACAGATTTTCTATGTCTTCTTTTGTTCAGTCAATCATGATACTTTCTGAGAATTTTTTAAAACTTTATCAAAATTTTTAGTTTCTGCTATAAAGTTGTTCAAGTACCCTCTTACTATAGGTTTAGTGTTTGTGGGTCAAAATAGTGTTTTTTGAATTATTGAAATTGGAAATTTCTGACATTGCTCTTCTTTTCTTCATCAGTTTTCGTAGGTATGTAACAATTGGATTGTTCTTCCCAAAGAATAACCTTTACCTTTTGTAACTGTTTCTTTATTCTACATTGTTTATATTATCAACTTATATCTTTATCAATTTATATACATAATATATATCTAGATATAAGTGTATCTCTAGATTTATATGTACAAATATATATTCTAATTGCTATTTTCATTTGTATTCATGTTCCTAGATTTTTGTTTTAATGTTTTCATTATGTATATAATGACATTCTTTTTAGAACTTATTTACATGGTTGTTATACCTTATAATTTATTTTCTAGCCTTCTTTTTAATATATACATTTAAGTTCTTAAATTATACTCTAAGAATGGCTTTAGTATCCATCGTCATACAAGTTTGATTTCTCATATTTGAATTATGATTACTTTCAAAACATTTTGTAATTTCTGAATTTCTGACAAATATGTTAAAATCTCACATTATACTATTTTATCATTTTTTCCCCTATATCTAGGTTGTGACCTTTTTGGATGGCTCTTTAAGGCTTAACAGCTCTGGCTAGAAGCAAACTCCTACTTTTCCAAGCACCATGAAACCTCGGCCTCCCAGCAGCAGTCTACTGCTGTTATTATTTAAGCAGTTTGATGAAGTAAAGAGCCTTAATTCCTCTTACACCTCTTTACCATCCCCCACTATAATTGCTTTAAATATTTCCTCTATATACATTTAGAACCAAATCATCCAGTGCAGTAATTTTGTTTAAACTGTCGAACACAATTTAGAAAACTCATAAAGAGAAGTGAAGCCTATTGTATTTCCATTTTTACTTACCATGTTATTAATTTTTCCTGATGTTCAAATGTTTCTTTTTAAAATTGTATATCTTCTAAAGACAACTTCCTTTAACCATGCTTTATATTTGCTATGTGGTGACCAACGCTCTCAGTTTTTCTGTCATTTGTGGATATCTTGATTTCTTCATTTCTATAGGATATTATTTTCTCTGGATACAGGAATCGGGGATAAAATTTCTTTTCTTTAAGCTCCTGAAATCTACTGTCACTTCCTCTGGGCCTTCATAGTTTTTGATGAGAAATCTCTTGTTTTTCAACTTATTTTTCCCTGTAGACTCTCTGGCTTTTTTTTTAACATTTACAATATATTTCTGTCTTTACTTCCCAGAAGTTTAATTATGATGTATCTTGTAATAAATTTCTTTGCATTTAGAGTTTATCTGAACTGGAGTTTGCTCATCTTTTTTAACTGATAGGCTTATGTCTCTTCTCAACTTTAGGAAATTTTTAGCCATTTTAAAAAATACTTTTTTTTAACCCTATCCTCTTTCTATTATTTTTCTATGACTCAGATAATAGATATGTTCTTTATTTGTTATACCATTTCATGCAGCTGAGACCTCGTTTGATTTTTCAGACTATTTTCTTCCTGTTGTTCACATTGAGTAATTTCCAGTTGTTCTGTATTGCAGCTCACCAATTCTTCCCTCTGTTCCCTCCATTCTGCTGTTGAGTACATCCACTCAGCTTGTCATTTCAATTACATTTTTCATTTCTAAAGCTTTCATATGGTTCTTTGCTTATATCTTCTATTTCTTTTCTGGGGATATATATACATATATATATATATTTGTGTTCGTGTGAAGTAAGTTCATAGGTGCTTTTTGTAGCAGTTTTATGCTAGATTGTAAAAAATCTTTTTCAGTTACTTGTTATTTCTCTGTCATCTCAGAGTTGGCATCTATTTGTTATCTTTTTTTTCATTTAGTCAGTCTGGTTTTTGGTATGATGACTGACTTTTTATTGAAACCTGGACATTTTTATTATTTTATGAGATTCTGGATTTTATTTAAACCTTCTGATTTTAGCTGGCTTTCTCCAACACTGCTCTGGCAGGAGAAAGGCATTTCTACCTTATTATTGCCAGGTGAAGGCCAAAGTTCAGGTACCTCACTTGGCCACTGTTGACACCACAGGAGAGGGCTTCATCTATGTCTCTTGGTTGCCAGTCATTTCCTTAAGCAATCTATTGAAGTCAGTCCATTGACTTTTGGTTTTTCATTACTTTTGTTACCATATCAATACTCGGGCCTTATTTTGCTCCTTTCCAGTTAATGTATGTTTTATCTTCTTTTATTTGTTCTTAACATTTTCTAGTTAGTATTTTTTAACAGCACTTTGAGTATCCTGTTTTAATTTATAGAGATTCTTAATTATATAGATTGACATCTTCAATAGTGTTTTGCAAATTCTTAGCCATTATTTCTTCACATAAAGTTTCTATTCTTCTCTCTCTTTTCTTTTTAGAATTTGAATTACATGTTTATTTGAAATATTCACTGGGTCTCTTTTATTTTTGCCCATTTTACATAATTTTGTTTCTATGTCTCCTATCAATAATTTGCTAATGAGTATTTTCCAGTGCACTATTTTCTATTTCACTAATCCTTTCTTCAACTGTTTTCACACATATCTATGGAGCTCACTGTAGTGTTCTTTTCTGCTGATAAAAATTTGTAAAATATCTTGCCTACTGATAAAATTGATCCTGTTCTCTACTGCTATGTTTTAATTTTTTTCTATTTAAATAAACCTTAAAAATAGAGAAAAAACTTTTTTAAGTTTTTCATTATGACCCAGGCTTTTATACCATCTAAAATGTAAACTTTATGAACCTACACAGATTAGTCATTCAAATACAATATTCTCTGACACTTAGTTAACTTAAGTGTCAAAATTTAGATATTCTCATAAGAGAATTTTTGGTAACTATTTTATTCTCTGTGATTTTGGATATTTTTATATTTTATCTTTGGTTTATAAACATATTTTATTTACAAATCTCAATGTTTTAAAGAACAAACTCAGCCCAGCAGTGTTGCTCACACCTGTAATGCCAGCACTTTGGGAGGCCAAGGTGGGCAGATCATGAAGTCAGTAGTTCAAGACCAGCCTGGCCAATATGGTGAAGCCCTGTCTCTACTAAAAATACAAAAATTAGCCGGTCGTGGTGCCGGGCATCTGTAATCCTAGCTACTTGGGAGGCTGAGGCAGGAGAATCACTTGAACCCAGGAGGCAGAGGTTGTAGTGAGCAGAGGCTGTGCCATTGGACTCTATCCTGGGTGACAGAGCAAGACTCCGTCTAAAACAAAGAAGCAAAAATAAACAAACAAAAAAAGAACAAACTCACATAATTAAGCTAATCTATTAACCTGGCATCTTAAGTTATACGTTGTTTTGTGCCACCTGTACAGTAGTTTCCTGAGCTCTTCTTTTCCAGGGAAGAATTAAGAGTTCCCACATTTGGATGCCTGTCTGGTACATCAAAATACTTCTATTTGAATGTTCATTTTCTGGAACTGTTTAATCATGCTTTTCCTAATAAACTATGAGCTCTTTAAAAACGTAAGTGTTTTCTCTGTTCTTCATCTATCATAATGCCTAATACAGAGAAAATACTCAATAAACCTATGGTTTATGAATAAATAAAGAAAGAAATGTTAACCCAATCCTTAGCTTATTTTACACTCTAAGATTCTAATGACTGTGACCAATCACCCAATACATATAAAGTGAGAGAGACAATTGCTCTGTCAAATACCCAATCAAGTTTCTGTGGAAGGTTATGTGTTTCATTACCTAGTAGGTTAAAGTTAATCTAATAAGGTAGTACAATGCCATATGAAATGAATAAGCAAATTGCCATGAGTGAGCCTTCTGAAGAAAGAAACAGTCTATCATTTTTTTCAGTAATTGCTTATAATATATTGTAATATTGGGAAGACTCATTAGTCTTCATATAGTGACTTCGAGTGAGGAGAAATTAGTATTAGGGATCACTTCTGAGCAAAGTGATTTTAAAAAACAGACTTCCCAGTTTGCTGATTCATTATTCCCATTTTTTCACTGTTCCAGAATGCCCAATTTCCCCACATACACCATCATCAAAGAAAATTTATTTAAATGCAAACACACTGAAAGACAAAACAAGCAAACTAGGTTTTTGCCATCTAATATCAGATCCCTTCCTAAAAAGTTGGGAAACAGAAGACAAACAGGAAGTATAGTTTGTTCCCTACATCATCAGTAATATTAGTAACTCCCACTTATGTATATGGCAGTTTTATTTTTGTGCTTAAGTCTTGCTATTATTGACTCTTAGAGGCCTTCTGCAGCTCCCAATGTGGTTACTGTCAAGAGTAATGGCCTCTTGTAGCAATGGCTCTCTTATCACCAGCATTTATTAAAGGATCCGCATTGCCACTTAATTTTTTTCAGTGGTTTTTGTGGGTGTGTGTGTCAATCCACTAGAAAGCTCAGGGCCATATACAAACAGCCATGTAAGCAGAGTACTTATAGGAACTCTCCTGCTAAAAACTCAAGTGGCAGTTTTATGCTACTGGTCACCTGTTTTAAGAAACATGGAATAGTGTTATCCCTCTGCACTTTCTACTACACTAAAGGGTAGAAAATATTGCTGGCTTAGAGTAAGTATAAATGCTTCTTGGTGGAAACATCTGAGGGAGTGTGATCACAGTTTTACAATGGTGTGACCTTGTCCCTTACTAACCACACTCTATGTAAAAAAGAGAAATGATATTTTACCTGTTAAAATTATCAAGAAAATAAAAAGAAGCAACACATTAAAGTGCTGAAAAAAATTAAGACATAGCAATCCCTTATTCAATGTTACCTATATATAAAACAAAAGAGATCAATATAATTCATAAGTAAATAAAGTTTATCAACTTTTTTAAAATAAAGAATACACAAATTTTATTATATATTTATTATTATTATTTATTTATACATCTATTATTTATTTTTAATAGCAAACAATGAAAAAAAGTCAGTCCATATAATGACTAAAAAAACTAAAGTGTATGTATGAAATGGAATACCATACAGCAGTGAAACTGTAGATGCAACAATGTGAAAAATCTCACAATCATATTCAGCTAAAGAAGCCAGACCCAAAATGAATATATTCTGTGACTTAATGGAGGTACTGGTTAGGATTGCGGTTACCTTTGAGTAAAGGTAGTAGTGTCTGGGAGGGGTCACCAGGGAGCTTCTGGGATTTTGGTGATTTTTGTCTTTCTTGATCTTGGGACTGGTTTACATGATGTGTTCAATTGTTAAAAATTCATTGAGCTTTGCATTTATGAATTTTTCCCTTTTTTGGTCTGTTAAAACAGAGATTTAATAAAATTCGATATGAAATTTGTTAAAATATAAGCTCTATGATCTCTCATTTTCTAATGAAAAACATATTTGCTCATCACTAAAATAAAAAAGCAGTCTCTATGGCTTTATAATTGTATTTTTATAAATGGCCTAGTGGATTGTTTTGAAATAATATAGACAACATCTCTCCATTTGTTAGCATTTGGAAACTTTCCACTGTCATTCATTCAATGTCATTTATTCAATTCAGGAATTTATTTATTTATTTATTTATTCATTTATTCATATATTTTTGAGATGGAGTCTTGCTTTGTCACCCAGGCTGGAGTGCAGTGGCGTGATCTATGCTCACTGCAAGCTCCACCTCCTGGGTTCATGCCATTCTTCTGCCTCAGCATCCTGAGTAGCTGGGACTACAGGTGCCCTCCACCACGCCTGGCTAGTTTTTTGTTTTTTTTCATAGAAAAGGGGTTTCACCATGTTAGCCAGGATAGTCTCAATCTCCTGACCTCGTGATCTGCCCGCCTCACCCTCCCAAAGTTCTAGGATTACAGGCATGAGCCACCACGCCCAGCCCAGAAGTTTTATTTTTAACCTCAAATGTTATATTGGACATCGCTGTATAAATTTTAAAATCTACTGCACACTGTTTTATATTGTTAATATCTGACATGGAAAATATATTAAGTTTTAGTATCATCTGATAGTGTAACTGGAAAGTACTACTTTGTGTACTAAATTTGGAAGTCTTATAATGTGGATAAGCAACATTCAATATCTCAAAAATAATAACAAGTGAATGTGTCCCATTTAGCTTTGGAATCCCTTACTTCATGGTTGGTGTGTAAGTACATACAGTAATGTATTGCTTAATGATAGGGACATGTTCTGAGAAATGTGTCTTTAGGCAATTTTGTCATTGTGTGAACATCATAGAATATACTTATGCAAATCTAGATGGCATAGCCTTCTACATACCTAAGTTATAGCGTATAGACTATGGCTCATTAGGGTACAAATCTATATGGCAAGTTACTGTACTGAGTATTGTAAACAGTTGTAATACAATGGTAAGTATATATGTAGGTAAACATATCTAAACATAGAAAAAAATAGAGCAAAAATATGGTATTATAATCTTACCTTTGTATATGTGGCCTATTGTTAACCAAAACACAATTAGATGGAGCATGACTCTGTGCGTGTGTGTGTGTGTGTGTGTGTGTGTGTGTGTGTGTGTGTGTAAAACACATACATACTCTGTTACTGGATAATGAAACCTCTGGGAAAAACATTTCCTTCTACTAACTCAGTGAGGGTAATTTGCTATCATATGGCTGATTTGCTATTGCTCTGATCTAACAACTTTTTCCACAATTTTATTCTATTAATTTATTTTAATACATCTCCAATTTGAACAGCACATTTGACAAAAATAGAGTAAAATTGACTTAAAACAAAATGTATCATTTTATAGTCTAATTCCCATTCCGATTCTATATAGTGACAGTAAAGTCATCTAAATTAAATTTAAAATTCTACCCTCCTGAAAATGTCCCTGTCTGACAGCATTGAAGAGAGTAGTGGTTCTCCCAGCACCAAGTTTGAGATCTAAGAACGGGCAGACTGCCTCCTCAAGTGGGTCCCTGATCCCTGAGTAGCCTAACTGGGAGGCACCCCCCAGTAGTGGCAGACTGACACCTCACATGGCCAGGTACCCCTCTGAGACAAAGATTCCAGAGGAACGATCAGGCAGCAACATTTGCTGTTCAGCAATATTTGCTGTTCTGCAGCCTCTGCTGCTGATACCCAGAAAACAGGGTCTGGAGTGGACCTCCAGGAAACACTGACAGACCTGCAGCTGAGGTTCCTGACTGTTAGAAGGAAAACAAACAGAAAGGACATCCACACCAAAACCCCACCTTTACGTCACCATCATCAAAGACCAAAGGTAGTTTGCTGAGAATGATGGTTTCCAGCTTCATCCATGTCCCTACAAACTATCACAAGGACAAAAAACTGAACACTGCATGTTCTCACTCATAGGTATGAATTGAACAATGAGAACACATGGACACAGGAAGGGGAACATCACACACCAAGGCCAGTTGTGGGGTGGGGGGAGGGGGGAGGGATAGCATTAGGAGATATACCTAATGTTAAATGACGAGTTAATGGGTACAGCACACCAACGTGGCACATGTATACATATGTAACTAACCTGCACATTGTGCACATGTAACATAAAACTTAAAGTTTAATAAAAAAAAAACAACAAAAAAAATAAATAAATAAAAGACCAAATGTAGATAAAACCACAAAGATGGGGAAAAAACAGAGCAGAAAAGCTGAAAATTCTAAAAATCAGAACGCCTCTCCCACTCAAAAGGAACACAGCTCCTTACCAGCAACGGAACAAAGCTGGATGGAGAATGAATTTGACGAGTTGAGAGAAGGCTTCAGATGATCAAACTTCTCCGAGCTAAAGCAGGAAGTTCAAGCCCATCGCAAAGAAGCTAAAAACCTTGAAAAAAGATTAGACAGATGGCTAACTAGAATAACCAGTGTAGAAAAGTCCTTAAATGACCTGATGGAGCTGAAAACGATGGCATGAGAACTACGTGATGAATGCACACACTTCAGTAACCGATCCGATCAACTGGAAGAAAGGGTATCAGTGATTGAAGATCAAATGAATGAAATGAAGTGAGAAGAGAAGTTTAGAGATAAAAGAGTAAAAAGAAATGAGCAAAGCCTCCAAGAAATATGGAACTATGTGAAAAGAGCAAATCTATGACTGATTGGTGTACCTGAAAGTGATGGGGAGAATGGAACCAAGTTGGAAAACACTCTGCAGGATATTATCCAGGAGAACTTCCACAACCTAGCAAGGCAGGCCAACATTCAAATTCAGGAAATACAGAGAATGCCACAAAGATACTCCACAAGAAGAGCAACTCCAAGACACATAATTGTCAGATTCACCAAAGTTGAAATGAAGGAAAAAATGATAAGGGCAGCCAGGGAGAAAGGTCGGGTTACCCACAAAGGGAAGCCCATCAGACTAACAGCGGATCTCTCGGCAGAAACTCTACAAGCCAGAATAGAGTGGGGGTCGATATTCAACATTCTTAAAGAAGAGAATTTTCAACCCAGAATTTCATATCCAGCCAAACTAAGCTTCATAAGTGAAGGAGAAATAAAATACTCTACAGACAAGCAAATGCTGAGAGATTTTTCACCACCAGGCCTGCCCTAAAAGAGCTCCTGAAGGAAGCACTAAACATGGAAAGGAACAACCGGTACCAGCCACTGAAAAAACATGCCAAATTATAAAGACCATCGAGCCTAGGAAGAAACTACATCAACTAACGAGCAAAATAACCAGCTAACATCATAATAACAGGATCAAATACACACATAACAATATTAACCTTAAATGTAAATGTGCGAAATGCTCCAATTAAAAGACACGGACCGGCAAATTGGATAAAAAGCCAAGAAGTATCAGTGTGCTGTGTTCGGGAGACCCATCTCACGTGCAGAGACACACATAGACTCAAAATAAAGGGATGGAGGAAGATCTACCAAGCAAATGGAAAACAAAAAAAAGCAGAGGTTGCAATCCTAGTCTCTGATAAAACAGATTTTAAACCAACAAAGATCAAAAGAGACAAAGAAGGCCATTACATAATGGTAAAGGAATCAATTCAACAAGAAGAGCCAACTATCCTAAATATATATGCACCCAATACAGGAGCAACCAGATTAATAAAGCAAGTCCTTAGAGATCTACAAAGAGACTTAGACTCCCACAAAATAATAATGGGAGACTTTAACACCCCACTGTCAACACTCAACAGAACAATGAGACAGAAAGTTAACAAGGATATCCAGGAATTGAACTCAGCTCTGCACCAAGCAGACCTAATAGACATCTACAGAACTCTCCACCCCAAATCAACAGAATATACATTCTTCTCAGCACCATATTGCACTTATTCCAAAACTGACCACATAGTTGGAAGTAAAGCACTCCTCTGCAAATGTAAAAGAACAGAAATTATAACAAACTGTCTCTCAGACCACAGTGCAATCAAACTAGAACTCAGGATTAAGAAACTCACTTAAAACCGCTCAACTACATGGAAACTGAACAACCTGCTCCTGAATGACTACTGGGTACATAACAAAATGAAGGCAGAAATAAAGGTGTTCTTTGAAACCAATGAGAACAAAGACACAACATACCAGAATCTCTGGGACACATTTAAAGCAGTGTGTAGAGAAAAATTTATAGCACTAAATGCCCACAAGAGAAAGCAGGAGAGATCTAAAATTGACACCCTAACATCACAATTAAAAGAACTAGAGAAGCAAGAGCAAACACATTCAAAAGCTAGCAGAAGGCAAGAAATAATTAACATCAGAGCAGAAGTGAAGGAGATAGAGACACAAAAAACCCTTCAAAATATCGATGAATCCAGGAGCTGGTTTTTTGAAAAGATCAACAGAATTGGTAGACTGCTAGCAACCCTAATAAAGAAGAAAAGAGAGAAGAATCAAATAGACGCAATAAAAAATGATAAAGGGGATATCACCACTGATACCACAGAAATACAAACTACCATCAGAGAATGCTATAAACACCTCTACACAAATAAACTAGAAAATCAAGAAGAAATGGATTAATTCCTGGACACATACACCCTCCTAAGACTAAACCAGGAAGAACTTGAATCCATGAATAGACCAATAACAGGCTCTGCAATTGAGGCAATAATTAATAGCTTACCAACCAAAAAAAGTCCAGGACCAGACAGATTCACAGCCGAATTCTACCAGAGGTAAAAGGAGGAGCTGGTACCATTCCTTCTGAAACTATTCCAATCAACAGAAAAAGAGGGAATCCTCCCTAACTCATTTTATGAGGCCAGCATCATCCTGATACGAACGCCTGGCAGAGACACAACAAAAAAAGAGAATTTTAGATCAATATCCCTGATGAACATCAGTGCAAAAATCCTCAGTAAAATACTGGCAAACCGAATCCAGCAGCATATCAAAAAGCTTATCCAGCATGATCAAGTGGGCTTCATCCCTGGGATGCAAGGCTGGTTCAACATATGCACATCAATAAATTTGCATAATCCAATAATCCAGCATATAAACAGAACCAAAGACAAAAACTACATGATTATCTCAATAGAGGCAGAAAAGGCCGTCGACAAAATTCAACAGCCCTTCATGCTAAAAACTCTCAATAAATTAGGTATTGTTGGGGCATATCTCAAAATAATAAGAGCTATTTATGACAAACCCACAGCCAATATCATACTGAATGGGCAAAAACTGGAAGCATTCCCTTAGAAAACTGGCACAAGACAGGGATGCCCTCTCTCACCACTCCTATTCAACATAGTGTTGGAAGTTCTGGCCAAGGTAATCAGGCAGGAGAAAGAAATAAAGGGTATTCCCTTAGGAAAAGAGGAAGTCAAATTGTCCCTGTTTGCAGATGACATGATTGTATATCTAGAAAACCCCATCATCTCAGCCCAAAATGTCCTTAAGCTGATAGGCAACTTCAGCAAAGTCTCAGGATACAAATTCAATGTGCAAAAATCACAAGAATTCTTATACAGCAATTAGAGACAAACAGAGAGCCACATCACCAGTGAACTCCCATTCATGATTGCTTCAAAGAGAATAAAATACCTAGGAATCCAACTTACAAGGGACGTGAAGGAACTCTTCAAGGAGAATTACAAACCACTGCTCAGCGAAATAAAAGAGGACATAAACAAATGGAAGAACATTCCATGCTCATGGGTAGGAAGAATCAATATCATGAAAATGGCCATACTGCCCAAGGTAATTTATAGATTCAATGCCATCCACATCAAACTACCAATGACTTTCTTCACAGAATTGGAAAAAACTACTTTAAAGTTCATATGGGACCAAAAAAGAGCCCGCATTGCCAAGACAATCCTTAGCCAAAAGAACAAAGCTGGAGGCATCAAGTTACCTGACTTCAAACTATACTACAAGGATCAGTAACCAAAAGAGCATGGTACTGGTACCAAAACAGAGATATCGACCAATGGAACAGAACAGAGCCCTCAGAAATAATACCACTTATCTACAACCACCTGATCTTTTACAAACCTGACAAAAACAAGAAATTGGGAAAGGGTTCCCTATTTAACAAATGGTGCTGGGAAAACTGGCTAGCCATATGTAGAAAGCTGAAACTGGATCCCTTCCTTACACCTTATAAAAAATTAATTCAAGATGGATTAAAGACTTACATGTTACACGGAAAACCATAAAAGCCCTAGAAGAAAACCTAGGCATTACCATTCAGGACATAGGCATGGGCAAGGACTTCATGTCTAAAACACCAAAAGTAATGGCAAAAAAAGCCAAAAATGACAAATGGGATCTAATTAAACTAAAGAGCTTCTGCACAGCAAAAGAAACTACCGTCAGAGTAAACAGGCAACCTACAGAATGGGAAAAAAATTTTGCAATCTACTCACCTGACAAAGGGCTAATATCCAGAATCTACAAAGAACTCAACCAAATTTACAAGAAAAAAACAAACAACCCCATCAAAAAGGGGGTGAAGGATATGAACAGACACTTCTCAAAAGAAGACATTTATGCAGCCAACAGACACATGAAAAAATGCTCATCATCACTGGCCATCAGAGAAATGCAAATCAAAACCACAATGAGATACCATCTCACACCAGTTAGAATGGCCATCATTAAAATGTCAGGAAACAACAGGTGTTGTAGAGGATGTGGAGAAATAGGAACACTTTTACACTGTTGGTGGGACTGTAAACTAGTTCAACCATTGTGGAATACAGTGTGTAAATTCCTCAAGGATCTAGAACTAGACATACCATTTGACCCAGCCATCCCATTACTGGGTATATACCCAAAGGATTATAAATCATGCTGCTATAAAGACACATGCACACGTATGTTTATTGTGGCACTACTCACAATAGCAAAGACTTGGAATCAAGCCAAATGTCCATCGATGATAGACTGGATGAAGAAAATGTGGCACATATACACCATGGAATACTATGCAGTCATAAAAAATGATGAGTTCATGTCCTTTGTAGGGACATGGAAGAAGCAAGAAATCATCATTCTCAGCAAACTATCGCAAGGACAAAAAACCAAACACTGCATTTTCTCACTCATAGGTGGGAATTGAACAATGAGAACACTTGGACACAGAAAGGGGAACATCACACACTGGGGCCTGTTGTGGAGTGGAGGCAGGAGGGAGGAATAGCATTAGGAGGTATACCTATTGTAAATGACGAGTTAATGGGTGCAGTACACCAACATGGCACATGTATACATATGTAACAAACCTGCACGTTGTGCACATGTACCCTAGAACTTAAAGTATGTAAAAAATAACTATACCCTCCTTCAGATACCACATTTTAGCAGTAGCTTCACCCATTGGTCTTATGGGAATTTCCTCTGGAAGACGATTCAGTAATTGAACATACCATTGATTTTTTTAAAATTGGAAAAACAGTTTTTGTGCCTCAAGTGTTTGCTAGACGCTATAGAAAAGTAAGCCACTTCTCTTTCTAACATAAAGAGCTTACAATACCAATATGAAAATAAGATGAAGTGATATAAGTCAAATAGCAAATTGAATAGCAAATTCAAATGGCAAATTCAAATAGCAAATTCCAATAGATATAGAATCTAATCGGTTCCATTGTGTTTTAATTGTATTTTTTTCTATATTGGAAGAGCAAAATATTAAAATATTAATATCATTTTATATTACAAGTATGTCTGTGAAGAGGTTATGGGAATAAAATACAGACTTTGCATTTCAAAAGACACTGAGGTAATTTTTCATAATCAGTAATAATTTCATAATCAAGTGAAATATTGAAGCGATAAATGAATTAATACAAGAAGGACTATATATTTGAAGATATAAAGGTGGGCATTAAATCAATGATACTATATATTTGAAGATATAAAATAATAGAGTTGAAATTATGTAGCAGATATTATCAGCATTTACTCATATCTCATGCTGTTCTACTTCTTGCCACCTACAAGGAATCCTTTCTTACTCTGTGACTTAGTTTATGGTCAAAAGATGTGAGCAGAAGGGACTGATGTCACTTCCAGGCTGACGCATTTAATTTCTGCTTCAGTGTCCTCTATACTACCCTCTCCTGCTTGGTAAACTGTAGAGCACTTGTGTTGAGAAGTAGGTGCCACAAGATTGAAGCAGCCTTAGATCTTGGGCTGCCACATGGAGAACAGCTGCTTTGAAGAGAAGCTCAGACTGCAGGGGACTTTGAATGAGAAAGAAATATAAAGACTTTGTTGTAATAAGTCACTGAAATATTGTGTTCTTTTTTAACTTTAGTATAAACTTGTCTTTTCTGACTAAAGCAAAATAAGCAATGGCTAGGAAATAGGTAGAAGAGGAAGTCAACAGAGTCTGTCTAAAGGTTTAGATAATTAAGTACATTACTAAATGTAATAGTATGTTAAAAAACACTAGACAACTTATGAATGTTCCAAATTATCAAGAAAAAACTACTCACAAGCATACATAAAAGAACACAAACATTGTTTATCTAGTGAAAGAACAAAAAGAAGCAAAGGGAAAATATAAATGACATAATTAAACAAGCATATGTGTCATTAGAATAAATGTAAAAGGGCTTCAGAATTTAAAGTGACTCTATTAAAACCAAATAAAAATCTAATAATATACTATGTGCAAAATCACACTTATTACAAATTAGGTCAGAAAAGCCAAATATTAAAAAAAGGGGGTATAGTCATTCTAGACATATGCAAAGAAACAAAAGAGGAAAGGTGAGACTGCACATTTTATAATCAGAAAAATTTAAATTCAGGACAGAAATAATTAAAATAATAATATAAATTGCATTGAAGATCAAAGAATATTACATGTATCAAATAATGTAGTATAGTCACTGATATGATTTGGTTCCGTGTCCCCACCCAAATCTCATGTTGAATTATAATCCCCATGAGTTGAAGGAATAGTCTGGTGACAGGTGATTGAATCATGGGATTAGATGTTCCCTTTGCTGTTTTCATGATAGAATTATCACAAGATCTGGTCGTTTGAAACTGTATAGCACTTCTCCATTTTCTCTCTCTCTCCTGCCACCATGTAAAGATGTGCTTGCTTCCCCTTCACTCTTTTGCCATGATTGTAAGTTTCTTGAGCCCTCCTCAGCCATACTTTCTGTACAGCCTGCAGAACTGTGAGTCAATTAAACCTCTTTTCTTCATAAATTACAGTCTCAGGTAGTTCTTTATAGCAGTATGAGAACAGACTAATACAGAAAATTGGTACCTACCAGGAGTGGGACATTGCTATGAAGATAGCTGAAAATGTGGACGCCTCTTTGGAATTGGGTAACAGGCAGAGGTTGGAACAGTTTAGGGGCTCAGAAGAAGACAGGAAAATGTTGGAAAAGTTTGGAACTTCATAGAGACTTGTTGAATGGTTGCGACCAAAATGCTGATAGTGATATAAACAATGAAATCCAGGCTAAGGTGGTCTCAGATAAAGATGAGAAACTTACGGAGAACTGGAATAAAGGTCACTCTTGCTATACTTTAGCAAAGAGACTGGTGGCAACATGCCTGCCCTAGAGATCTGTGGAACTTTGAACTTGAGAGAGACGATTTAGGGTATCTGTCAGAAGAAATTTCTAAGTAGCAAAACAATCAAGAGGTAATCTCTCTGTTTGTAAAAATGTATGCTCATATGCGTGAACACAGATATTATTTGAAACTGGAACTTATATTTAAAATAAAATCAGAGTCTAAAAGTTTGGAAAATATGCAGCCTGGTCATGTGGTAGAAAAGAAAAATCCATTTTCTGGGGAGAAATTCAAACTGGCTACAGAAATTTGCTTAAGTAAAGAAGAGCCTAATGTTCCAAGACAATGAGGAGGAGGCATCAAAGGCACTTCAGAGACCTTTGTGGCAGCCCCTCCCATCATACACCTGTAGGCCTAGTAGTGAAGAATGGTTTCCTGGGCCAGGCCCAGGACCCCACTGCTCTGTGAAGCCACAGGACATGATGCCCAGCATCCCAGCCATTCCAACTCCAGCTATGGTTAATAGGGGCCAAAGTAGAGTTTTGGCCATTGCTTCAGAGGGTGCAAGCCCCAAACCTTGGCAGCTTCAACATGGTGTTAAACCTGTGAGTGTGCAGACAGCAAGAGTTGAGGCTTGGAAGCCTCCACCTAGATGTCAGAAAATGTATAGAAACGCCCGGATGTCCAGGCAGGAGTCTGCTGCAGGGGCAGAGTCCTCATGGAGAACCTCCACTAGGGCAGTGTGGAGGGGAAATATGGGGTTGGAACCCACACATAGAGTTCCCACTGGGCACTGCCTACTGGAACTGTGAGAAGAAGGCCACCATCCTCCAGACCCTAGAATGGTAGATTCACTGACAGCTTGCACCATGCACCTGGAAAGGCCACAGTCACTCAATGCCATTCCACGAAAGCAGGTGCAGTGGCTGTACCTTGCAGCATCATAGGGGAAGAGCTAACCAAGGCCTTCGGAGCCCATTCCTTGCAACAGTGTGGCCTGGATGTGAGACATGAAGTCAAAGGAGATTGTTTTGAAGCTTTAAGATTCAATGACTGCCCTGTTGGGTTTCAGACTAGCATGGGGCGTGTAGACTGTTTCTTTTGGCAAATTTCTCCCTTTTAGAATGGGAGCATTTACCCTATACCTGTATCTTCATTGTATTTTGGAAGTAACTAAACTTTTTGATTTTACAGGCTCATAGGCAGAAGGAGCTTGCCTTGTCTCAGATGAGACTTTGTACTTGGACTTTTCAGTTAATGCTGGAATGAGTTAAGACTTTGGGGAACTGTTGGGAAGACATGATTGCATCTTGAAATGTGAGAAGCACATGAGATTTAGGAGTGGCCAGGGATGAATGATATTATTTGGATTTCTGTCCCCACCCAGATCTCATGTCAAATTGTAATTTCCCATGTGTTAAAGGAGGGGACTGGAGGGAGGTGATTGAATCATGGGATTAGACATGCCCATTTCTGTTCTCATGATAGTGTTCTCATGAGATCTGGTTGTTTGAAAGTGTGTAGCACTTCTCCCTTCTAGAGAGAGCTTTCTCCTGCGTCCAGGTGAAGAAGATGCTTGCTTCCCCTTCATCCTTCTGCCTTGATTGTAAGTTTCCTGAGACCTCCCAGCTGTGCTTCCTATCAGCCTGCAGAAGTGTGAGTCAATTAAACATTCTTCTCTTTATAAATTACCCAGTCTCAGGTAGTTCTTTATAGTAATGTGAGAACAAACTAATACAGTCACATAGCCAAAACATCAGGAAATACAAGAAAGTGAAACACATTTGTAGCAGATATATATTTTTTCATTTTAGGTTAAACTGAACAAAAAAGTTAATATGTAAATGATGCAAATAATATTCATGTATGTTTATAATTTTAAAAATTATGTACACTGATAATAGGAAATACTTTTTTTAAATGTCATAAACTTCTCTAAAATTGGTTATCTTTTATGTGTCAAAATACCTCAATTAGCTCTAAAAAGTTGAACTAATAGACTGTATGATCTAATTCAAAGAAACATAAAATTAGTAGAAAAATAGAAAAAAATGTATAAATTTAAAAACTATATGTACAAGCATACTTCAGAGACATTGTGCGTTCAGTTCCACCACCATAATAAACTGAATATCGAAATAATGCAAGTAACAGTAATCTTTTGGTTTCCCAGTGCGTATAAAAGTAATGTTTACAGTACATTATAGTCTATTAAGTGTGCAATAGTACTATGTGTAAAAAACTAAGATACATACCATACTTAAAAAATAGTTTATTGCTAAAAATTGCTAATATTCATCTCAGACTTTATCAAGTCATAATCTTTTTGCCTCAATGTTGATGACTGCTGACTGATCATCATGGTATCTGCTGAAGTTTGGGGTTGCTGTGGCAATTGCTTAAAATAAGACAACATAATCTGCATTGATTGACTCTTTTTTTCATAAAGTTCCTCTGTAGCATATGATGCTGTCCTAACGCATTCTACTCAAGATAGAACTTCTTTCAAAATTGGAGTCAGTTCTGCTGGTGCTTTATCAACTAAGAATATAGCTGATATATAGCAAAGAGACTGGTGGCAACATGAATATTCTGAATTCTTTGTTGCCATTTCAACAACGTTCACAGCATTTTCACCAAGAGGAGATTCCATTTCAAGAAACTACTTTATTTGCTTATTCTTAAAAACCAAGTCTTCATTGGTTCAAGTTTTATCATGAGATTGCAGTGATTCAGTCACACATTCAGGCTCCACCTGTAATTCTAGTTATCTGGCTTTGTTCGTCACATCAGAAGATACTCCTTCCACTGAAGTCTTATACCCCTCAAAGTCATCCATGAGTGTTAGAATCAACATTTTTCAAACTCTTGTTCATGTTGATATTTTGGCAACATCTCAGGAATCACGTATATGCTCAACAACATCTAGAATGATGTATCCTTTACAGAAGGTTTTCAATTGAATTTGCCCAGATCCATCAGAGGAAATACCATCTCTAGCAACTATATCCTTATGAAATATATTTCTTAAATAAGAAGACTTAAAAGTTGTATTTATTCCTTGACCTATGGGCTATGGAATGGATGTTGTGTTAGCAGGCATGAAAACTACAGTAATTTCCTGTGTATTTCAATCAAAGCTTTTAGTTGACCAGGTCCATTGTGAATAAGCAGTCATATGTTAATGAAAGCCTTTTTTTTTTTTTTCTGAGCAGTAGGTCTCAACTGTGGGTTTAAAATATGCTGTAAGCCATGCTGTAAACAGATGTGCTGTCATCCAGGCTTTTTTTTCTTTTCCATTTCTAGAGTGCAGGCAGAGTAGATTGAGCATAATTCTTAAGGTCCTAGGATATGCACATTGGTAAGTGAGCATTGGCTTCAACATGAAGTCACCAGCTACATTAGCTCCTACTAAGAGAGTTAGCTTATTCTTTGAATCTTTGAAACTAGGCATTGACTTCTCCTTCCTAGAGAGGGAATCCATATATGTCTTCTTTTTCCAATATAAGTCTGTTCCATCTACCTTAAAAATCCATTGCTTAGTGTAGTGTTGGGAGCAGGGCCCCCCATAAACTGGCCCCCAAACTGGCCATAAACAAAATTTCTGCAGCACTGTAACATGTTCATAGTGGCCCTAATGCTCATGCTGTAAGGTTGTGGGTTTACCAGAGTGAGGGCAAGGAACACCTGGCCTGGCCAGGGCAGAAAACCGCTTAAAGGCATTCTTAAGCCACAAACAATAGCATGAGCGATCTGTGCCTTAAGAACGTGCTCCTGCTGCAGTTAACTAGCCCGACCTATTCCTTTAATTCGGCCAATCCCTTCATTTCCCATAAGGGATACTTTCAGTTAATTTAATACCTATAGAAACAATGCTAATGACTGGTTTGCTGTTAATAAATACATGGGTAAATCTCTGTTCGGGGCTGTCAGCTCTGAAGGCTGTGAGACCCCTGATTTCCCACTTCACACCTCTATATTTCTGTGTGTGTGTCTTTAATTCCTCTAGCGCCACTGGGTTAGGGTATCCCCAGCTGAGCTGGTCTCAGCAGTGCAGCCACCTTCATTAGTGTCTAATGTGCACAGGTAACTTTTAGGTATCTTGCATTACTGTTTGTCTTCAGTAAATAACTTCAAGATAAATGACTGATTCTCCAGGTCTTCTTTCAGGAAGGCTCAGGACTTCCCTGTGCTTTATTTTCCTTTGCATGAATGATCTTAGCTAGATATCCTGGACGACTTGCTGCAGCTTTGACATCAGCACTTGTTGCCTCACCTTGAACTTGTATGTTATGAAGATGGCTTCCTTTTTTAAGCCACATGAACCAACCTCTTCTAGCTTCAAACTTTTCTTCTGCAGCTTCCTCACAGCTCTCAGCCTTCATAGAACTGAAGAGAGTTAGGGCCTTGCTCTAGATTAGGCTTTGACATAAGGAAACGTTGTGGCTCATTTGTTCTTTATCTAGACCAATCAAACTTTATCTATGGCAATAGTAAGGCTATTTTGCTTTATTATCATTCATGTGTTCACTAGAGTAGCAAATCTAATTTTCTTTAGTAACTTTTCCTTTGCATTCACAACTTGGTTAACTGGCACAAAAGGCCTAGCTTTTGGCCTATCTTGACTTTCAACATTCTTTCCTCACTATGCTGAATCATTGCTAGCCTTTGAGAGACATAAAGTGAGAAAAGCGTGAATCTTCCTTTCAGGTGAACACTTAAAGGCCATTGTTGGGTTACTAATTGGCCTAATGTCAGTATTGTTGTGTCCCTGGAAATATATGTCTGAGAAGAGGGAGAAATGTAGATGAATGGCTTGTCAGTGGAGCAGTCAGAACAAACATATTTATCAACTAAGTTCACCATCTTATATAGGCATGGTTTCTAGCCCTCCACAAAATTACAATAGTAATATGAAATATCAACTGATCACAGATCACCATAACAGATAAAATAATAATGAAAGTGTTTGAGGCTGGGTGTGGGGGCTCACGCCTGTAATCCCAGCACTTTGGGAGGCTGAGGTGGGTGGATCATGAGGTCAGGAGATTGAGGCCAACATGGTGAAACCCCGTCTCTACTAAAAATACAAAAATTAGCTGGGTGTGCTGGTGCACATCTGTAATCCCAGCTACTTGGGAGGCTGAGGCAGGACAATCACTCGAAGCTGGGAGGCAGATGTTGCAGTGAGCTGAGATTGTGCCACTGCACTCCAGCCTGGCAACAGAGTGAGACTCTGTCTCAAAAAAAAAAAAAAAAGGGCTTGAAATATTGTGAGAATTATCAAAACGTGACACACAGACACAAAGTGAACCCATGCTGTTGGAAGAATGGCACTGACAGACTTGTTAAGTATATGGTTGCCACAAATTTTCAATTTCTAAAACGTGATATCTGTGAAGCATAATAAAATGAGGCACAATAAAAATGCAGAATGCCTGAATATATAAACCTGTATCTGTATGCATGCATACACATGTATTTCTTGAGATGGATTTTAAATATCATAAAATTAACCTATTTCAAGTACACAACTTAATGGTTTTTGGTAACTTTATTGACTGGTGCCACAATGACCATAAATCAGTTTAAAAACTTTATATCTCCCAATATGATTCCTCATTCCCATTTTCAGTTTATGCCTATTTCCCACTTCCAGCCCCAGGCATTCACTAATCTACTTTATTTCTTTTTAAATTGCCTTTGTAAGACATTTTATTTAGATGGGCTCATGCAACATATAGTATCTTTTGTCTAGCTTCTTACCCTTAGAATAATGTTCTTGAGATTAAGCCGTGATATAATGACCAGCCATTCCTTCTTTTATATTGCCGAGTAAAATTCTATTGTGTGGATATGCTGCATTTTGTATATCCATTCACCAGCTAATGGACGTTTAATTTGCTTCCATGTTTTGGCTATTTGAAGTAATGCTTCTGTGAACATATATGTGCAAGTCATTGTGTAGACATATGCTTTCCTTCATCCTGGGTATATACATAGGAGAGTGGAGTTCTACAGTTATTTTATGTTTAATTTTTTGAGAAACTGCCAAACTGATTTTCAAAGTGTCTATACCACTTACATTCTCCCAGCAAAGCATGGAGGTCCCACTTAGGGCTAACATTTGTTATCATTGGTCTTATTTCATATAGCTAATCTAGTGGGTGGAAAATGATATTTCATTATAGTTTTAATTTGCATTTTCCAAATGACTTCCTGTCCTGTACTTGTTAGCCATTTGTATATCCTCTTTGGTGAAATGTCAATATATTTTGTCCATTTTGAGATTTTATGTATACATTTAATAAAAATACATGACATATCATATACATATATATTATATATAACTATTGTGTGTGTATAAGTAATAAGTGAAAAATAATTGAAATTTTTCTGTCTGAATTTAAGGAATAAAGCTAAAGTTTTGAGAAATAAAACTCATGGCCTAAGAAACACATATGAGTGAAAAAAATGAAAAGTAAATTAATAATCCAACCCAACAAACTAGAAATTACAAAATTAAAATAAGAAAAACTGGAAAAATGTAGACATATGTCAATAAACAAGAAAAAAATTAATTCATAGACCTAATGAATTACCTGATGATCTGTTCTGGGGAAATATCAAGACAATGAAATATATAAATCATTTTCTAAACTAATAAAAGAAAAATTCATGACATACAGACATATGACATACAAACTGATAATAGAAAAAAATCATAGATATAGAGATTATTAACTAAATCATATAAGACTATTTTTCCCACAGTATTTCAATATATTTGAAGGCTGGATGAAATACATAAGAAAATACAACCCGCCACAAGCAACAACAGACAGACAGGTAATCTGAACAGGTTTACATCATCAAGGAAACAGATTTTTTAAAAAATAACTATGCTAAAAAAAAGAACTGTTTCTAACAGCAATTCATTAAGAATTGGTTAATTCCAAAATTATGTAAAAGTATCTAAAACATAGAATGAAGATATCTTTCAATTTTTTTATGAAGGTGGCAAAATATTAAACCAAAACAATCATAAAAGATATACTTCATCTGTTATGCTCTCTTCCAAAATATAAAGCAAATTCCAGCCCTATTTTACCTATGAATGCCAATTTATAAAAACATCAAATAAAATATTAACACACATTACCTAGAAGCATATGAATCAAGACTGAGACTTATCCCATGGATGCACTTGTTCTGCTACCTGTCTGAATCTGATTACTCTAGTACCAGCATCTACATTTTAGCATTTAGATATTATTTGATGGTATTTAACATTTATTCACTGATGGTCATGGAGTGTCTAATGTGTGCTGATGACTCTTAGCTACCTTGCATTACTGTTTATCTTCAATAAATGACTTCAAATAAATGACTGATTCTCCAGGTCTTCTTTCGGGGAGCCTCAGGACTCCCCTATGCCTTATTTTCCTTTGCACTCTGTCTTAACAGTTTGCCTATGCTTTGTTTTATGTTTGTGAGAAAAGGCAGAAGTTCTTCTAGACCAGAAATAACTGTTAGGTCCTATAGTCTGACACTAAGTATTCAGTTATATATATATATATATATATATATATATATATATATATATATATATATAAACTTATTTGGTCAATTAGGGATATGGTGATAGTTTATGGTGATGCAATATATACATAGGTAGTAAACAAAATGCCAATATAATATTTAAATGTAACATTTTTAACACTTGAAGAATGAATTTTTAAAAAAAGCTGATTCAATTAGTGGTCAAATCCAGAGTATGGTAACTAAAACTGACATATCTAAGGCAGACAACTCTCTTTCATTTGTCGTTTTCTTCCCTCTTTCCTATCTTAATCAATTTATTACATTCAACTCTTTCTATAGGGCTAGTATCCAATCATTTCCTAGAATTTCTTTAAAATTCTACTCTCATTTAAAATGCTTTTAGGATTAGCTGTACTTTCAGATTCCTTTCTAAGAACAATAGGCAGCACCTGATTATCTTACCAATAGAGGTAAATGCCTGTCCTGACTGAGAGAAAAATGCCACAGCATTTTACATTTTCTGTTCTCCTTGAAAGAAGGAACAAGATTGGAATAAGGGCTGTAGATGGAACTAGATACAAGCTAATTTTCCTTGGGCCTTGCCCGGAGGAGCATAAAGAGACCTCAATAAGGTGTGAAATAAGATGTTGGGGAAGCATCTAATTAAAGGTAGGCTGCCCAGAAGGAGCAGAATAGATGCCGGGGCTGTAGAGCAGTGAAGTAGCAAGTCCAGACTTACAGGAATTCATATACCTGGGGTCTGGAACAGTCAGACCAGCTTGAAGCCATCTATCACCATAGCAGTTAGTGGCTGCAGGAGCGTTTGAACCCTCGATTCCTGGGGAGAGTACAATACCAGAGTGGCTACGTCACAGAGCTTCTGACCCTGAGATCCAGTAAGTAGATGTTCATAAAGCAAGGATCAAGAGATTTGATTCTCCCTGGGCACTTTGCACTGATGGTGAACAGGCATTCATTAGATAGATAAGGCTGAAGTTTGAGAGATAGGTCTTAAGTATTAGCAAGAGCCTATCTGAGACCTCCCAAAGCAAAACAGCAGGACATCTATCCCAGCAAAGGGAGCTCAGAGAAGACACAGCTGTGGCTGACATAGAAGGCTAGGACCAAGGAAGAAAGTTTATTATAAATAATAGTGTCATCAAGAAAAGTAAAATTTACTAGGTGAGTGTTAAACATGCATTCTTTTCATTTCTAAATAATACATCTGATTGCTTTTAATGGACTTAAATAATATTTCATTTCTGTATCTAGAAAGAATTAATATGCAAAGTTTAAAGTTATGTTTTCAAAATCTTCAGAGCTAGAAAGGACTGTAGAGATAATTTATTCCACCACATACCCACAAAAACATTTCCAAACAAGAAATGTGACACTCAGGGAGATTTTTTAACTTGCTTAGAGTTAGTCAACTAATGAGTGGTAATGGAAGAATTGACACTCATGAAGTAGATTCCTAGCACGAACTTATTTTTATTGTGCAATGTAGAATCCTTTTGCTAATAAAGAGTTAATTTGCTAGATAAAATCTCTGAAATTGATTTTCATTTTTTAAAACATCAACAACTACTGGTTTGCCAGTTTAAGCTTACACACACACAGATCCTTTACCGTTCACTAAATTAAAGAGAAAAGCTGCTTATGAATATAAATCATTTATAGTGATGGTTACTGGCACATTCTAAACTAATATATATAAAAAATATATAGAATGCCACACTATATGTTGTATATATAAGAATATGGAATAGATGGATACAGATATAGATAACATATAGATGTGAGAGACATAGATTTATATGTACTTAATATATGTAAGGAGATGTACACAATATATGCATGCACATATATGCAATGTTACTATACAGCTATTCACTGTAGATATAATATGATATTAACTAGTATTTCCTTGGGCCTGCTCAATCACAGCCATCTTCACTTACTGCCTCAGCAGTTCCAATTCCATTCAGAAACAGGTTTCTGTAAAAAGCAGACAAACACTGGAAGGGTCATGGAACTGTTGAGCTGCTTGGTACAAACATTTTGGATTTAAGAGTACCAGTCTTTCTTTAATATCCATGATTAAAATCTGGGGTCCAGCTTGCCTCATCAGTAAACTTATAATCTACTTTTTCTCAGAAATATATGCATATGTTGGTAGATAGGTAGATAGATGGAGAGAGAGAGAAAGAGAGAAAGAAAGAGAGAAACAGAGGCAGAGAGAAAGAATAAAATTATTTCCTAAGAACATAGAAATTTTTTTAGTAATAGGGGATGCCTCTTGAAAATTGATAGGAGCAAAAAATTATTACACAGGGTATGGAAATTGCAATTTTGTAAGGCTGACAAGCTGATAAAGCATGGTGATATCCTCCACCCAGCATGACAGTTCAGAAGATGGAAACTGTGGTTTCAACACTGACTTATCTGACACAGAATACTATATTATTGAAATAGAAGCAACTTAAAAATACAATCCTGGTTAATTAAATTGTTTTCTTGTTTACATCACCCAACAGTTGAGCAATTTGGAAGTTTCCCTCAAGTACTTAGTAACCTGTTTTTCCTAGTTATTAACATGATGTATAGTTTAATTTGCTAATTATATCATTTTATTTAAATTTCCATTTTTTGTTTGTTTTACTATTTCTCTTAGTCTTTGGAACAAAATAACGCTTAGGACATAATATGTAAAGTATGGCTGCATATGTGTTGCATAAAATATATATTATTACTTAAGTACATTACATAATGAATATAAATGTAAGCAAGTCAGAAATTAAGTAAGTTTTCAAACTCTTTTTTTCTCCTTAGAAATAAATCTCTTTCCCTAGGCCTTATTTATGACCAGGAATCTAGGGCTGAGTCATAATAAAATCACTTTCCTTGGATCTTAATCACATAACGTTACCAAATTTTCTAATGAGAAAATATAATAATATAAGAACTTAGACATATATGTTTAAAATAACTTCTGGACACTTTTGGTTTACACTGAAATGAAACAGTCTATTTCTTCCATAGTCTTCTTCCTTATAACTCAAAAACCTGAACATAATGCAACAAGCAAACATAGAAAGACCCTGAATGATAAAAAGAAAACAGTGATGGCAAAAAACCATGGCACTTGAGGAATGAAAAAATGGTGAGTTCTGCAAATTTTCTTTTTGCCTCTCATATATCTGGAATGGGAGAGGACTGCAACCTACAACCACCTAAAGAAACAGATAAAAAAGACCCAAGAAAAACTTGCTTCCTCCAACCAAAAGTCCAGAAAAATGGTGACCTTGTACAATAGTAAACTTTTTGACACCCTAATCCAGCCAATATCAGTAGAAACACTGCTGCTCCCTAACACTGATATCAGCGGAGATGGACATTTCCATCCTCTACTTGGCAGCAACAGGCAGTGTTCTGATTACCCCACCAAATTGTTTTCAGTGGGGCCAAGCAAGGACCAGAACTTCATCCTATAAGACAGAAATATGGCTGAATAAGGCACTACAGGTGGTGCTATTAAACACGTTGCTGCCACATCTTCCTCAGGGTAAGTGAGGCCCAGTAGAGTGATGAACCTCCAGCCCCACTGTCAGCAATGAGGCAGAATGAGGTGGCATTGGGGTCCACTTTCCCTATGGGGATCAGCAGGGAGCTGAGCTTCCATCTTTGCCCAACAGTAAGGAGGTGGTGCAATTCTGTACTCTACTTTATTAGAAGTAGTGTCAGCAGGCCCAGTGGAAAGCTGAACTTTCATCTCCACCCAGACCTGGATATTTGGTATAGGTATATATATATATGTAAAATGGGTAAATACACGCACATATATATATGTGCGTGTATATATGTGTGTGTGTGTATGTGTATATATATATATATATACACACACACATATATCTCAATAGTAGATTGGAGATAACAGAGGAAAGAATCATGAACTTGATGACAGGGGCAATATAAATTACCTAAACTGGAAAAAAAATAAGCTAACAGAGCTTTAGAGACCTGTAGGTCCAAATCAAAAGATCTAATATCCATCTCATTAGAATATAAGAAGGATAAGATTAAAAAGCATAGTGTGTACTACAAGGCTATAGTTACCAAAACAGCATGGTACTAGTATAAAAATAGGCACATAGACCAATGAAACAGAATAGAGAACCCAGAAATAAACCCAAATACATACATCCAAATGATCTTTCATAAAGCAAACAAAAACATAAAGTGGGGGAAGGACACCCTATTCAACAAATGGTACTGGGTAATTGGCAAGCCATATGTAGGAGAATAAAGCTTGATCCTCACCTCTTACCTTATACAAAAATCAACTGAAGATGCATCAAAGGCTTAAATCTAAGACCTGAAACCACAACAATTATGGAAGATAACATCAGAAAAGCCCTTCTAGACATTGGCTTAGGCAAAGAGTTCAAGACCAAGAATCCAAAAGCCAATGCAACAAAAACACAGATAAATAGATAGGACCTAATTAAACTAAAAAGCTTCTGCACAGCAAAAGAAACAATCAGCAGAGTAAACAGAAAACCCACAGAGTGGGAGAAAATATTCACAAACTATGCATCTGGCAAAGGACTAATATCCAGAATCTATAAGGAACTTAAATGAGCCAAAACAAACAAACAAACCGCAAACAACAACAACAAATAAAAAAACAAAAAACCCAGGAAAACATACGATTCCATCAAATAGTAGGCAAAGGACATGGATAGACAATTCTCAAAAGAAGATATACATTTTTTATTATACCTTAAGTTCTAGGGTACATGTGCACAACGTTCAGGTTTGTTACATATGTATACATGTGTCATGTTGGTGTGCTGCACCCATTAACTTGTCATTTACATTAGGTATACCTCCTAATGCTATCCCTCCCCCCTCTCCCCACCACACGACAGGCCCCAGTGTGTGATGTTCCCCTTCCTGTGTCCATGTGCTCTCATTGTTCAATTCCCACCTATGAGTGAGAACATGCGGTGTTTGGTTTTTTGTCCTTGCGATAGTTTGCTGAGAATGATGATTTCTAGCTTCTTCCATGTGCTTACAAAGGACATGAACTCATCATTTTTTATGGCTGCATAGTATTCCATGGTGTATATGTGCCACATTTTCTTCATCCAGTCTATCATTGTTGGACATTTGGGTTGGTTCCAAGTCTTGCTATTGTGAGTAGCACCGCAATAGACATATGTGTGCATGTGTCTTTATAGCAGCATGATTTATAGTCCTTTGGGTATATATGCAGTAATGGGATGTCTGGGTCAAATGGTATTTCTAGTTCTAGATCCCTGAGGAAAAAAAAAAAAAAATATATATATATATATATATATATATAAAGAGAAAGGAGGCCGGGCGCGGTGGCTCACGCTTGTAATCCCAGCACTTTGGGAGGCCGAGGCAGGCGGATCATGAGGTCAGGAGATCGAGACCACAGTGAAACCCCGTCTCTACTAAAAAAATACACAAAATTAGCTGGGTGTGGTGGCGGGCGCCTGTAGTTCCAGCTGCTCAGAGAGGCTGACGCAGGAGAATGGCATGAACCCGGGAGGCAGAGCTTGCAGTGAGCAGAGGTTGCGCCACTGCACTCCAGCCTGGGCGACAGAGCGAGACTCCGTCTCAAAAAAAAAAGGAAAAAGGAGAGGTAAACTTAGTTTAATCATAAACTCCTCAAATGCAAATGTATCATTGTCTTAATATGATTCACATAAGGTTAAATACTGAAAGAAATAAAGGTTGTAATTGAAAATAAATAAATAAAATCCCTTTTCTCTCCAAAAAAAAAGAAGATATACAAATGGCCAACAAACATATGAAAAATGCTCAAAATCACTTATTATAAGGGAAATGCAAATCAAAACCACAAAGAGATACCACCTTACTCCTGCAAGAATAGCCATATGTTGGAATGGATGTGGTGAAAAGGGAACACTTTTACAATGCTGGTGGAAATGTAAGGTAGTACAACCACTATGGAAAACTGTATTGAGATACTTTAATGAACTAAAAGTAGAACTGCTGTTTGATTCAGCAATCCCTCTACTGGGTATCTATTCAGAGGAAAAGAAGTCATTATGTGAAAAAGACACTTTCACATGCATGTTTATAGCAGCATGATTTGCAACTGCAAACATATGGAACCAGCCTAAATGCCCATCAACTAACAAGTGGATAAAGAAAATGTGAGATATATATATACATACACACCATGGAATACTACTCAGCCATAAAAAGGAATAAAATAATGGCATTCTATTCCAGCAACCTGGATGGAATTGGAGACCATTATTCTAAGTGAAGTAACTCAGGAATGGAAAAATGAAACACTGTGTGTTCTTACTTACATGTGGGAGCTAAGCGATAAGGATGCAAAGCTCCTCATATTATCATTCATACCATAAGAATTATATAATGGACTTTGGGGACTCAGTGGGGAAGTGTGGGAGGGGTATGAGGGATAAAAGACTACACATTGGGTACAGTGTACACTGCTCAAGTGACAAGTGAACCAAAATCTCAGAAAACACCACTAAAGAACTTTTTCATTTAACCAAACACTACCTGTTCCCTCCAAACTATTGAAATACAAAATACAACTTTTAAAAAAGTGTAGCATGGAAATTATTCAAAGAAATAATGAAAAAATTTTTCAAGTTTCATTAAATACATATACTTATGGAATAAAGATGCTGAGAAAAACACAAACAGAATAAACCCAAATACATTAACACTAACGCATATTATAATCAAACTTTTCAAAGAAAAATCATCAAGGCAGCTGAAGATAAATAACATCACCCATAGGAGAATGACAGTTTGAGTGACAGCAGATTTCTCATCTGAACCTATGGATTCAGAAGGAAGCACACATCATTTTTCAAGTGCTTAAAAGAAAATAAAACTATCTTGAATCTTTTTAATCAAAAAAATCCTTCATAAATGAACATGCTGAGATCAAGGAAAACTAAAAGAAGTTGTCACCAGCCAAGTTACCCTTAAAAAATGGCTAAAGGAAGTTCTCCAAAAAGAAAGGAAAATAATAACTTTAACCTCTCATTTTTACATCACGGTTGAATCATATACAGGCTTATCAGCTTAACACTATTCAAATGGTAGTTTTTATCAGAGGGAGTTTATTTATTCATTCTTTTGTTTGTCTACTATATACTAGGCACATGATTGGAAGCTCTCGCCAGGTAGTAAACTAGGCACAGGGAATACAATACTGACCATGACAGAATTGCCAATTCATGCCGAGAACCCAAACTGTGGTTAGAGAAACTGATAGTAGGCAAATAATGATACAAATGTGTGTTTATTTATAATTATTCTAAATCTTATAAAAATGAATGGGACCCCTGAGGGTGTATGTCAAAAGAAACTTACCTTGTCTAGTGGATGGAGTAAGGGGTGGTTTTTGAGAAAGTGTAATTTAAGTTGATGATGAAAAATGAAGGAAGTAGCAAGGTTTGAGGTGGTGGTAGCAAGTATGGTTGGAGGAAGTGAATTCAGAGGTAAAGGGATGAGGTGACCCAGGCCCTGACATGGGAGAAAAGCAGTTTAGGGCACTCTAATAACTAAAATAAAACAAACACAATGGGAATTTAGTGTGTAATAGGAAAAGTTGAACTTTTGGAATAGACAGGACCTGAAAGCCATTTAAAATTTTAAACTTTTAATAATGACAGCATTAAGCTGCAGCCATGTTTAAAATTGGAAGGCATTATGGTGAAAATATGGGCTACAGTTTGTCCTTCCCAAAGCATCTTCTTTTTTGCAGTGTTTAAAACAATTGGGTGACATCGGGATTCTCATTCATGGTTGTATTAGTCAGTTCTCACACTACTAATAAAGACATATCTAAGACTGGATAGTTTATAAAGGAAAAAAAGGTTTAATGAACTCACAGTTCCACATGGCTGGGGATGCCTCACAAGCATGGTGGAAGATGAAGGAGAAAGGGCATGTCTTACATGGCAGCAGGCAAGAGAATGTCTGCAGGGGAACTGTCCTTTATCAATCCATTAGATCTTGTGAGACTTATTCACTATCATGAGAACAGCATGGGAAAGACCTGCCCCTATGATTCAATTACCTCCCACTGGTCCCTCCCATGACACATGGGAATTATAGGAGCTACAATTCAAGATGAGACTTTGGTGGGGACACAGCAAAACCATATCAGTTGTTCTCACTGAAAGCGCATACCACCAGTTTCTTCTCTTTGTGATAGAGGCAGCTACAAGCAACAAATGTTCCCGGTGAACTTTTAGTGACTTGTAACATCTTCAACATTTTATTGGCTCATTTTCTGAAGAACAATTAAATTGATCATTACTTTCTTACCACCGTATATACAGAACTTCCTCCTGCAGGACGCTAATTTTCTTACACTAAGCAAAATAAATAAAATTACACTTAAAATAGTGCCTGGCAAGTGAGAAAATACACTAATTTAGAGTAGTATCTACTACTTACAGAAAATTTCCTCAAAGTCCACTTAAGGTTTCCTAGAGGAGCAAGCAGAAGTAACACTACTTACAGGTTAGACTCCAGTGTTCCCACAAGCTGTGTTTCCACAGATGTACACTGTTACAACCTGGGGGAAAGAGAGAGAAAATAAATTTATTCACCCTCCTGGTTTAAGCTGATTGTTCTGTATGCTTGTCTTGTCAAGTGCTTTTAATGAAATGTCCTCTAGTAGTATGTGAATTTATTTACTATTACTAACATTTATTTTTCTGTTTATCTTCTGGCCCCATCTCCTTCTCTCTGTCACTAATATGCCCATGGACACTTACATAAACCAAGTCTTATTAAGCACTCTGAATACATCACATAGTTCCACATGTCAGATAAGCAGACTCAACTTTAACAGAAACCAATTAATAAAGCCCATAAACTAATCTATTAAACATGTCTCAGTGTTTGAAGGGCACGTGTTTATCTCTAAGCCCTGCATAAAGAGGGTAAGTTAGGCAGATATCTCAAGGGTAATCCACTAGACACAGTTAAGGAGGAACGGCTAGTTGTTGGCATTTCCTTACTTTGTGGGTATTCTGCCTTCTTCTTCTTTTTTTTTTTCTGTATTTCCTTCTCATTGATCCCAAATTCTCTTCAAAGCTTCCAAGACCCCTTCAAACATATATCAAATATGATATTTATCTCTCTCATTCTTTCCTCTCTCCCTCTCTCTAGAGAGTACACTAGCCTCTACGTTGTTACATCTGACTTGAAAACCAAATTCTGACCTGACAGTTTTATTGGCTTAAATCTACTCCTTAGCCTCTGAACTCTAGATTAGATCAGTGTGGAGTTAACATGTACTTACCAGGATAAAT
This sequence comes from Symphalangus syndactylus, assembly GCF_028878055.3. NCBI lineage: Eukaryota > Metazoa > Chordata > Mammalia > Primates > Hylobatidae > Symphalangus > Symphalangus syndactylus. The sequence goes on from NC_072429.2 coordinate 75,745,804, forward strand.
CCGTCAAGTACCAGAGAGAAAGCACCAGCATCTTCTATTTCTAAATAATTACAAAATAATAATGACACCCCATTCCATCAAAGGTAATTATTACAATTGAATTTTGATTTATTTCTTGTTAATCTAACAGAGTAGACTTTTGAAAAAATTCCACAGATTGATTTGACTGGACTTGATTTATCATTATAAGAAAACATGTTAAGGAGTGCAATGATCTGAATGTTCATGTCTCCCCAAAATTCTTATGTTGAAGTCCTAACCCCTAAGGTCATAGTATTAGGAGATGACACCTTTGGGAGGTGATTGGACTATGAGGGTGAAGCCTTCCTGAATAAAATGAGTGCTGTTGTGAAAAAGGCTCCTGAGAGATTCCTCTCCTCTTCTGCCAGATGAGGACACAGCAAAAAGATGGTCTTCTATGAACTAAGAAGTAAGCCCTCACCAACTCCAAATCTTCAGGCACCTTGATCTTGGACTTTCCAGCTTCTAGGACTGTGAAAAAAATAGCCTTTTATAAATTACTCAGTTTATGGTATTTTGTTATAGCAACCTGAATGGACTAAGGCAGAGAGACAGTTAAACACATGATTGCAAAACATAAGGAAAAAGTCATCTTTGAAAAACAGTGAGATTTAAAAATATAGTGATTTTTCGTGGAGGTAGACAGTGGAATGATACATAGGAGAGACTAGGAGGTGTAGTGGTTAGGGAGGGGGATAGAGACAGGTTGGTTAATGGGTACAAAAATATAGTGAGATGGAAGGAATAAGTCCTAATGTTTGATAGCCGAATAGCATGACTATAGTTAATAACAGTGTATTGTATTTTCTAAATAGTTAGAAAAGGCTGGGTGTGGTGGCTCATGCCTGTAATCCCAGAACTTTGGGAGGCCAAGGCAAGTGGATCACCTTGAACTCAGGAGTTCAAGACCAGTCTGGCCAACATAGTGAAAACCCGTCTCTACTAAAAATACAAAAAAAAAAAAAAAAAAATAGCCGGACATGGTGGCAGGCACCTGTAATCCCAGGCTGAGGGAAATACAGAAAAAAAAAAAAAAAAGAAGGGAGAATACCCACAAAAGAAGGAAATGCCAGTAACTAGCTTCTCCTTCTTAACTGTGACTAGTGGATTATCCTTGAGATATCTGCCTAACTTACCCTCTCTATGCAGGGCTTAGAGATAAACATGTGCCCTTCAAACACTCTGAGACATGTTTAATAGATTAGTTTATGGGCTTTATTAATTGGTTTCTATTAAAGTTGAGGCTGAGACAGAAGAATTACTAGAACCTAGGAGGCGGAGTTTGCAGTGAGCTGAGATCACACCATTGCACTCCAGCCTGAGCAACAGGGTGAGAGTCTGTCTCAAAAAAAAAAAATAATAAATTAATAAAAATAAACAAATAGCTAGAAGAGATGTCCCTAACACATAGAAATGATGAATTCTCAGGTGATGAATAGTCTAAACAGCATGACTTGATAATCACACATTCTATACATGTAACAAAATTTCACACATACCCTATAAATATGTATAGATATAATGTATCAATTATATATATATAGTGGTATTTACACATGGTGGCTCTTCGTAATTTTCAGAATTGCTTAAATTTAAATAAACTTTTAAGATAAAAAGCATAACCCATTCTAATCATATTAATCTTTTTAATTAGGTGCCTACTGTGTCAGGTATATAACCAATGTGTTTTTGTTTTGTATCTTACAACACCTCTATGAGATAGCTATTATATTCCCATTTTACATATGAGCAAACAGAGACTCAGGAAAGATTAATGGTTCAACTAAGTTTACACCGTTAATGAGTGGTGAAATTTTGATAGAAACTTTAATCTGTTTGCATATCCTGCTCTGGATTCTAGTTCAATATGATGATATTTTAACTTTTGGCATAGATAGAATTTTGAGTACTTTATGATATGATTTTTCAAAAGTCACTAAAATGACTCAGAAATTCCAGTGAGAATTAATATTGCTGAAGATGATAGTCCTATGCCTGAATTATAAATAACAAAAATTTTTTTTGAAAACACATGGAGAATGTAAGTTTCGAGCTGGGTATGTGGTTTTCCATTTGCTTTTAAAGGACTTTTATATTCTTTGTCATATACACATAATTAATTTGTTCCTCAGAATTAAAGTAGCCATTTATTCTCACAAAATTTACTGTATATGTAAGAAAGAACACTACAAACTATAATTGTAAAACAGTGACTCATTTTATGTACTCATTTTTCAGTTTTGGAAACTGTAAGTAATTTATTGCTAAATTTTTATTACATAAAATTCCAAATTAGTGAATTCATCGGTTTTCTTAATACACTCTACTTATGGATATTTTTTCCAAATTTATAAATTTGATGTGTATTTAATGTGTCACTATAATCATTATTATTGCTTCTTAAGTTGTTAGTTCAATCCAACATACATTTATGAGTAATTTATTGTTTAATATTTATTACAAAAAATTCCAATTTAGTGAACTTATTAGTTTTTTTAATACACTCTATGTATGGATATTTTTCTCCAGAGTTACGAATTTGATGTGTATTTAATGTGTCACTATAATTATTATTATTGATGCTTAAGTTCTTAGTTCAATCCAATATGCATTTGTGAGCACCTACTGTATGCCAGGAGCAGGGCTAGGGCCATTGACCACAAAACATACAAGACAGTATCTCTTAATTTTTTTTTTTTTTTTTATGAGATGGGGTCTCACTCTGTCACCCAGGCTGTTGTGCTGTGGCGGGATCTTGACTCACTGCAGTCTCCACCTCCCAGGCTCAAGCAGTCTTCCCACTTAAGCCTTCCCACGTAGCTAGGACCACAGGCATACGCCACCATGCCTGGCTAATTTTTACACTTTTTGTAGAGACGGGAGTCTCACCATGTTGTCTAGGCTGGTCTTGAACTCCTGAGCTCAAGCAAGTGGCCCGCCTCAGCCTCCCAAAGTGTTAGTATTACAGGCATGAACCGCCATGCCCAGCCTATCTTTTAATTTTAACTTGTATCTTTGGTGTTTCTCCATCCTAGGATTCTGCCTTATAATCTTTGTCCTGTCTGTAGTTTACCTGATTCTACTTTTTGATACACAAGGCTGATGGCTCACAAGGTAGTAGTGTCAATTCTTCAGTTCTCTTTGAAATTTTCTCTGCTATTAAGGACATTTCCACTTCTACTTATCTTAACTCTGTAACAACTCCAACAGAATATGGTCTAACTAATCATTAGTAACTAATGTTATCTAGTATTTGATAATAATTGCATTTCTGGTACTGAGGAAATCCTCCACTGTGCATAATTGGCTTCTCTGGATGGAACAGAAAAAATATGACACCAAGAAAGAGAAAAAGAAAGAGAAAGAGAAAAGAGAGAGAGAGAGAGATTCATTTCACATTGCTAAATATTGTAATTTTCACTCAAAATAAGTGGACTTGAGAACAATAAAGAGTTCAAATCATGATGCTAAAACTTAAGAGATAGCTTCATTTAGATATATGTTTGAAAGTGTTCCCCAAATTTCTTGTGTTGGAAACTTAGTCCACGAATTCATATGTTGTTTGGAGGTAGGGCCTTTGGGAGGGGATTAGTGACTTTGTAAGATAAGGAAGAAAGACCTGAACTGACACGCATGCTCTTGCCCTCTTGACATATGATGTCCTTTGCCATGTTATGATGCTGACAAAAGTCCCTCATCAGATGCTGGTGCCATTCTCTTGGGCTTCCCAGCCTCCAGAACTGTGAGCTACATAAATTTCTTTTATTTATAAATTATCCAGTATATGATACAAGTTGAATATTCCTTATCTGAAATGCTTGAGTTTTTTTGATTTAAGAATTTTGTATTATACTTACTAGTTGAGCAGCCCAAATCTGAAAATCTGCAATCCAAAATGCTCCAGTAATTATTCCTTTGAGCTTCACATTTGCACACAAAATCTTTTGAATTTCAGATTTTTTGATTTGTGATGTTGAATCTTAGTCCATTTTCTTAGCAACAGAAAATGGACTACGTGACATAGTTTGTTCTAATATGTGATTCATATTGAGCATAATATTATCACTGTCATCATATATATTATGATTATTGTAATATAAATTCAAACTTTCAATTTAAATGTTAGTTTATTAACCTAGTAATGTGTACCATAAAACCCAAATCTTTCTATAACAGTGCTAAAAAGCAATAGCATGAGATAGTAGAAAGAGCAAAGGATTGAAAGTTTAGTTTGTTCATAAAATGAGATCGTAGTATTAGCTTATATTAGGGATAAAAATAAAATCATTCATATTAAGTGATTTGTATAATGCAATAGGATTTTTTAATTTAATTAAGTAGCAGGTAGTTTATTATAAAAATAAGAAATTAAATTACTTAAGCACATTGGAGTAATTCTTACCTGGAGAAATATCTTGGTTAGGCTGGGCATGGTGGCTCATACCTATAATCCCACCAGTCTGGGAGGCTGAGGCAGGAGGATCACTGGAGCCCAGCAGTTTGAGGTCAGCCTGGGCAATGTAGTGAGACTCCATTTCTACAAAAAATTAAAAACTTAGGGAGGGAAGTGGCACACGTCTGTAGTCTCAGCCACTCAGGAGGCTGAGCTGGTAGGATTACTTGATCCCAGGAGGGCAAGGTTGTAGCGAGCTGTGATCACGCCGCTGTACTCCAGCCTGGGTAACAGAGTGAGACCCTGTCTCAAAAAAGAAAGAAAGAAATACCTTGGTTATATGAAACAAGTGTGTGGAAGTCATCCTCCTTTTAGGTTTTTTTGCAAGAATATGATAGTTCCTTGATTCTCTAAGATGTAAAAACAGCATATGTGAAACTACCCCAGGCTGAGATAATTGGTTTCACTTTGATATCCCTCAGTTTCCACATTTACATTAAGTGTACTACAAGAAATACATGCTTGTTTATTTTTTCTAAGTGGGTCTATAATAATGTTTAGATAGTGTAATGAATGGAATATATCTGATATCATGCACATTAATTTCTCATTTTAGCCATGACCTTAAATGCAGTACAAACTGATAAAAATATAAGAATGTGAAGAGCACAGAAGAAGAAAAAAGCCAAAACAGCTAATATCTGATGCTTATGTGAGGGAGAAATTTGTTCTTGCAATTGAAAAGCTAGAAGACACCTTGCGGTCATTGCATTTGGATGTAATAGCTACCAAACAGAACCACAAAGTGGAACTTGTTCATCTAGAACATCACGTAACACAGCCTGAAAGGGTCTTTATAGCTGCTAAGAAACTTTGTAGTCAGAAAGATCAGCTACACCCTTGAGATTGTGAGAAAATGTGGAAACATATCTATTCAAAAATCACATAGCTGTTGAAAAGGAAAGGGAGCTGGAAACATTACTTTGCACATCTTTTTCTGAATTATTGAGGAATATCTATTTTACCGTAAATTTTTTGACTTCATCTCTCTTGTTGTTTGTCTCTAAATTCAATATATACTGTAAGTGTTGGTTATAGAAATGCTATCAAATTTCATTTAGATAGAAATTAAAACTAAATAAAATTGTAGTGTTTATCCAATTATACCTGTAGATGGCTCGAAGATAAATCTGCCAAAACTGGAAGTGTAAATCCTTCCTTATTTACTTTGTATTTAAGAGGCCAAAGCAAATGGCACATTTTTCCTAGTAAGGAAAATGACACATATCTGACAGGTGAAATTACCAACATCTACTCAATTCAGTTCACTAAAGCTTTACTGTATAGAAAGTGCTACCTATAGGACTCTGCACAAGATGCTAGTAACACACAGATGGATAAATCGGGCAACATCCTTGTCTACATAAAGCTCATATCTTGGTAGGAGTTCACAGAGAGGATGATGATGATACATATGTTCCAACTATGTGGTTTACTGCAAAGTATATATATATCTATATATATGTATGTGTGTATATATATGTATGTATGTGTGTATATATATGCATATATGTAGGTGTGTATATATATGCATATATGTAGATGTGTATATATATCTCTCTACTTTTAAAAGTATGTAATTTTTATTGTTCGTGCAAACAAAAAAGTGATTTGCTTTCTTAATAACATGATCCAATAGTTGAAATCTGTTCAAGTTTACAATCTTTGTCCCTAAGTTTTCCAATTTCTATTCCTTTAAATATATATACATAAGATGTGAATTGTGAATTCTACTAATTTGGACTTTTCAAACTCATATTATTTTGTAAAGCAGTACTTTCTTGGCCCAGCATGGTGGTTCATGCCTGCAATCCCAGCTCTTTGGCAGTCAAAGGTAACAGGATCGCTTTAGGCTGGTAGTTTGAGGTTACAGTAAGCAGTGCGAGATAATCATGCCACTGCACTCCAGCCTGGGCAACAGAACGAGACCCCATCTCTTAAAAAAGAAGAAAAAAAGAAAGAGTAGTAGTGCTTTCTTTCTTTTTGAATCTGAATATCAGTAGAGTCTGCTCAGAACAGGAGAATGAAAGAACTGGCCGTCGAGAGTTTAGGACCTTTAAGTTTTCTGTGGAAAAACACACAAACAAAAAACTCTAATTCTTATTTTTATAAGAACTGTGGAAATACTTCATTATCCCTGACTTACTTAAAGGCAATTTACGATAGTAATACCAAGGCATTCTCGAGTCTGGATTACATTTTAACAATTTGTGAGCAAAAAGCCATTTGGAATTGAGTAGGCCTGAATTCGTACCTTATGTTAATAATGACAAGAGTCGTAGAACTCATCGAAATACATATCCATAAGAAGATACATGCCATTTACTAAGTTTTGCATACCTGAGAAGAATATGATAAGTTGTTGTGATAAAATTATAGTCAAACATATCTGCAGTTTTTAAGTTGTCTGAAGCAATTTTACATTCTCAATTAATAGTGTTTAACATTTTAACCAAAAACAGTTCAGCATGAATAATTAAAAGCTTAAGTTAAATACATAGACAGTCATTTAAATTTAGATCTGCAATAACATTTACTATTATTCTCCAAGGCTTTGACTGCTTGACAGAAACAAAGTACTCTGGGATTAATTTCAAGAAATGGTGCCAACTGTGCAGCAATTTGCTGTAATTAAGACATGAAAGAACACTAAATATTCAGATTAAAAGAAGCATGATAGAGCATGATAGAGAGTCAAGGTGTGGCAGGGAGCCAATTTTTAAAAAGGTCAGGAATACCATATTGATGGATATGAAAACATCACCAGCAAAGTTGAGCGAGTTTTCTTTTAGAGAAACACTTTCATTTATCATTTTGGTTTTTGATTATATTTAATGTCTCACCTTACTCAAATTTAACATTGAGAGATGGTGTTTTAGAAAGATAATAAAATTGAAAAAGAAAGTGACAAACATAGTATTCTTATAAAGCTAATTAGTTTAAGTGGTGTGGAGAAGTCATTAGGAGAATATCATAATTTTCTTTATGGTGGAGGGATTTCCCTGGGTGTCATATTTATGTAGTTTGCTTTAGACCTGAATGAAAGAACTGTAAAGGTGTTAATTCAAAGAGATTAAATACAGTTTATGTAGTCATTAAATTCTCTTTTATGTTTTCAATAAAAAGAATTCATTTTGATCCAACCAGTCCCTTTTTTCATTCCCTAAGAATTATAGAAAATATTTTATTTTGCTTTTGAACCTTTATGTATTGATTAACACTGTGTTTAGGTTAATGGTGAATCTTTTCTTCAACTGACTTTTTTCTTTCTTAAGAAAGTCTCCTTAAGGTTTTGATCCTGGAAGACATGTGGATACTTGACCTAGTGCTAATGAAGGGCTGTATGATCTGTAGTATCTGTTCAAAATAGCAGAATGCAATACAAAAAGTACATCATGAAGGACGCTATTAGAAAGCATTTGTCTTCATAGGCAAAATGCAAAAGACACAACTTTCTGACAAAGTCTGAAGCTGGTCTTTTGCAGGCACACAAAGCCATCAAAATCAAAGTGGGTAAGGTGAAGCACCTTGATGTGTGGTCAAGTGACTGAAGCAAGTATCCGGTATATACAGGGAAAAAAGCATCTGACAAGCAATCGGCATCATCAGAGCAGCCAGAAGGAGACTTGCAGAATCTGCATGGAGCAGGGCTTTGGGAGAGGTGATAGTGTAGCCCAAATTGTGAATTAGGATGTGAATCTGTGCTTGCCTTACAAAAGAGAATTTCACATCAGGGGTATATGTTTAAAGGCTCAAAATAGGAAATGCAGGTCTTTTCAAGCTTTGAGGAAGATGCTGCAAAGAGTCAGCATCTTTAGGAGAACCATAAAAACAAAACTGTGAGTTGTTTCCACACACAAAGATATTAGCAGAAAATGTGTTTAATGTCTTTTGGATACAGAACTGCATATGTTAGCTCTTTTCCTGATGTAAATCTTCATTTTATTTAAAAAAATGCTTGAAAGAAAAGGCTTATTGTATAGCGGGGTTTAACAGTTCAAACTCATATCCAGTCTAGAATTTTACCATTCTAGGAAAAAAGTAAATAAAAGTAGTTGAAGAGACATCAAAGTATTTCAGAGACAACAGTATTTACATAGCTTAGACAAAATAAAAGTAAAAGAGGATTTTTTCATAGCATAAATAAGTAATCAATATTGCCTATAATTTGTGGTACATAATATTCACCCAACATTGAATTTCTATAGTTTATATCCATTTGTTTCTCAAGGTTTTTTAAAAACAAATAAATGACATAAAGCCATGGATATTATTATTATCGTCGAGCTATTGTTTGACTAAACTTTGTAGTGTAATACTTTTGTGAAATAAAATATTAATGAAATCATTGTATGCGTAATAGACAGCCTTTGTCAACCCGTTAATTTTTTCTTCCTCTATTCACAACGTTGCCAGATACGTGTTTCTGGATAAAACCCCCTAGAGGTCTCCTGCAAATTCTTTTTCAATACAACCAGATCATTGCAGATAATTGTATTACACAGTGTATCGATCCAAAATCGTTGTGCACCGGAAACATCTGAAAAAACATGATTATAGCTTTCTGTTTATTGTTCGTACATCATATAAGCAGGCTTTTGTGTGAATCACATGTAAGAAAGGCAAGGTGGAAACATCAGAGAAATTACCTCTTTACAAGAATCTATTGATCACTTTAAATCAAAGAAGTATGTTTGACATAAGATTACCTGCCAGTTTGAACATTAGGTACACTATGTTATAGCCTGGGGCAGTTGTAAGTCTGACAAAGAGATTGTAAATAAAGCATGCAGCTGTGAGCGCCTCTGGCTTGGGATCAACTCAGGCTCAAGTCCAAGGAATAGGTAAACTTAAAATAATTTACCCCTTTTTAAGCAACACGTGATGAATTAGAGTAGACTCTTAGGAGAACTGTGACGCATAAACCTCTTCGTCATTTCGAAATGGCAAACTTCATAGAAAATTCATATCATATGTAGCTGATAAAAAATCTTTTTGTGTATGTGCCACAAGTTGTCTCAAGTAATCTTGAAGTCAGTCTATTGGTATAAGTAGACTCTTCAAAAACTAAACTTCCTGGAACATTCTTCTGTCCATAATGGTTTGTATGGTGCATTATTGCTCAAGGTTCTTTAAAGTTAAAGATCATTAACCTCTCAGGTTCAGTGTCTAAAAATTCCCTTCAAAACTCATTCAAAAAGTTTTACTGTAGTTTTCTTCTTTTATAAGAAATATAGATTGTGAAAGATGAAAATGTTTAAATTGCACTTGTTTATGCAACCCTATTAACAATGCTAAAACAATATGACCATAAAATATTAATTTACTTTATTTATTTCTATTTTCTTATTGTTTAAGAGCAGAGAAGGCATTAGTGCCTTTACACATTTTTTAAACTTGAAAGTTTTTTCTTTTATTTTCTTTTAGACAGAGTCTCACTCTGTCACCATGCTGGAGTACAGTGGCACGATCTTGGCTCGCTACAACCTCCATTTCCTGGGTTCAAGCAATTCTCCTGCCTCAGCCTCCTGAGTAGCTGGGATTACAGGCATCCGCCGCCACACCTGGCTAATTTTTGTATTTTTAGTAGAGACGGGGTTTCACCATGTTGGCCAGGCTCGTCTTGAACTCCTGACCTTGTGATCCACCCACCTCTGCTTCCCAAAGTGCTGGGATTACAGGCGTGAGTCACCGTGCCTGGCCAAAATATATTTTTTTAACTTTGAAAGCAAATCTGTAAGATCAGAGTTGGATTTCTTTCTACATTTCAGCATATGTTGAAATTGTAAGACATCTAATTCATTTATTCATGTGAGATTCCGATGTATTTAGAATTTAATAAAGATGAGCCCTGGATGATGCATTCTTCCTTGTTAAATATTTAGCTGTTTGTGTTAGTTCTGTGGTTTCCTGAGGCAAAAATTTAAGCTGTTAATATATAGTACATTTAAACTATAAAAATGGTAGATGCTTTAATATCTTCTGGGGGAAAACTGGTCACTTTGAATACTTGCAAGAAAACAATGCAAATATACATGCAGCATATATTTATTGAAAAATAAGCTCTGTGCTTAACATCTATACATGAGAAACTGATAATCAGATAAATCTATATCTAATTTTTTTAAGGGAGACATCAGTAAACTTTAAAGATGAGTGATAGATGCAGAATATTTACAGAAAGTTATTTCTTTATGAGGCTGCCTATAAAAGTAACCTCTGATGTAAGACTACAATATCTTGTTTAACAACTTTATTGAAGCTGAACATAAACACTATTTTTGGGATATAAAATGAGAATCATTAAAAGGGAAGATGAGCGTTTTATGAAAATATGCCCTTCGCTATTGCTATTCTGTTGATTTGAGAATCATACAAGTATTTATTTTTTTCTTCATTTTGTATTGTAGAATTGAAATTAATGATTTTCATAAAATATCGTTCTATTCAGTGCAATAGACTAGACATATAATTTAACTTCAAAACCCCTCCAACAATTGACTGTATAAGGCAATGTGAATAAATATATATTAAAGCATATGATTAAAAAAATAAAATGACTGATAGTGTTTACATTTGATGGTATATATTTGAGGCCATAGAAATAAAGTGATAAACACTTTTATAAAGAAGAAATATTTGAACAAAATATACAGATATATCTCTCTAGGAATATGGTCAACAGAGAACAAAGGAAAAATGTCTTTGTCTTAAATCACTTATTTTTGAGAGCTTGAAGCATCCCAGGTCTGCGTTGGTCTAATGAAAGAGTGCCATCTATTGGATGACCTTGAAAAAGTACTTAAATTTCATAAATGTTATATGTGAAAATACATCAGTGGAAAACAGTTACTTTGGAAAAATTTATAATTGTATCAGTCTTTGTCTATGTGAGTGTATGGTTACCTGAATCTTATGCTAAGAAAAGAAGAAGAATCTGCACATCAATGTTGTTATTTTATAGTACATTTATGCAGCAATAGAAGTCTCAAAACTCAGCAAATTGTCTGATTAAGACATGTAGTTTTTTAATTCAAATGTTTTATAAACTTGAGATCACTGACATGCATCCTATATCACTCATACATACTTTTGTTTACTTGTGCTTTAAATAAAAGAATCTGAGAATTGAACTCTTGAGCTTGTATTTTGACAACAAGGATCTGTTTAAATCTTTCTCAAAGTTACATTGCATTACATTTAAACTAAAAACAAAAGGAAAGCAAGACACATTAGCTTGGTTTTTTAAAAAAGCAATGTTCTTATTTTATCTTTCAGCCCCAGAACTTGCCAGTCAAGATGAAAAACTTCTTCTAATGGAATCCAGCTTGAAAGCTACTCAAGAGCAGCTAACTGAGCAAATAGCAGAAACAGTTCGCCAAGAACAGAACAGTAGAAAACCCCAGGCAGAACTGAAGACAGTGACAGAAGAGATTATTGCTTCTGAAGAAGAAAAAAATGATTACAAGTGAGTTGTTTTTTAGTATTTCAGAAAGTTTTACTTTACATACTGAGATCAAGTCAGTCCTTTTGACTTTAGTTGCTAAACGCTTAACTCTCTCTGTCTTACAAAAGGTTATGAGTATATATGCTAGCTTGCATAATAAATTATTGGCTCCAAAATATGATGCAGACTTATCTAAAATGGCACATGTTTAAAATTGTAACAGTTCTATTACAGATTCTAAATAATGATGTCGTGGTCAACTTTGTTATTAACTGTCAAGAAATGTTCAAGGTAGATGTACAAGAGAAAGAATACACTGTGTTTCTGTAGCACCCATCTGCCAGTGGCATTCTCATCTTTCTCCTTTTGGAGTCCAAAGGTTACATATGGCTCTTGTTGGCTTTCTTTTTTGTAAAAGTAGCTGCTCTAAGCAAGACACTATTAAATTGAGAGACATTTAGAGTAGACTTTTTGGTCAGGCCATTAAAGCATGTAAGAAACTGCGAAGAAAGCAATAAAAATCTATGCTAATTTTGAAACATTCATGGAAACTATTCTTAGTGAAACATCTTCTAGTATTGAATTTCTGCTTTGATCATCTAGGTATTTATGTAATGATCATACCTAATACAATGCTTTTAAATTTTATTATTTTTCAAATAAATGTTAGAATTTCCATTTTGAGTGTTGTCATTAAATCTTCCATCCTTTCTGTCCTTTTCTTGGTTTTCTTAGTCTGCTGTTATAAATAATAATGAAAGTAACATAGTCAACATGAATACCTACATCAGCCTCATCTGTCTTTCTCTTTTACTCTATTTGTCAAGAATTACACTTTGCTCATTGAACTTTGGTTAAATTGAGTAATCACAGTCAGAAAAAGCACACATATCTAAACTTTTTTTTTCTCCTGTCACTCATACCTTTGAACACAGTCCGGAGGCCAGAACTAAAATGCGCATTTGCTATTAACTGATCTTTGGAAATCAAATTTTAAACTTACATGGCTTACAGAATATCTTGATATTGTCATCAATATCATTTCAATATATTATATGATGAATGTTTAAGTAACCTTGTGATTTATAATTTATAAAGCTATGTTGAAATATATTTTTAAATGTGACCAATTAATTTCTGTTTTTCAGTCCAAACTTTTAATATTATAGGCATTTAAAATAATTCTACAATCTAGATTGACACTTTACATGCTTCTAAATAAAGATAAACACTCAGATAAACTGTTTGCTCTTCGTGTCCCTTTAGCCAGATGCCTTAATTCAGATAACAAAAAGCTACCTTTAGCAAATATTAAAAGTAGAAATTGATATTAAGAATTAAAAGCATACTGGGTGAAGTTTCTTAGTGAATTACTAAGGTAATATTCTACTGTTATAAATATTATGATTTTTAAAAATAGCTAAATTATATTGGGGAATTATATGCTTACGATATAGAGAACAAGAAATATATAAAAATGATTATAAACATCTAAAGCTAATGATAGTGTTTGATGTTAAGTTAATGTTATAAAATAATGACACTTTTTAAAATTAGATGTCAATATAAAGGCACATTTTTAGTACACTCGCAAAAATTTTTATTTTTGATCTGGAAACTGGCATGTAATGACCTGCTCTTAGGATTTGATTTTATAAGAAAATCATGCTGTGAATCATCCAGTTAAAATACACTGAGTGATCAAACTTCAGCTCTATGTGCTTTATCTATATTTATCTATTTTATTTTCCAGTATTGCTTGAGTATGAAATTAAGTAGGATATTCTTTTTCAATGTGAAAGCACTGGTGAGGTATACAAATATCAGCTACAATTTAAGAAGGGTAGAATTACAACAGTATTTTGAAGTCTATTTGCAACAGTTTAACAAATATCTCAAAAGTCACAAATTATGAATATTAATATGCCTTGTTATCAGAAAATGTTACTGATTGTTAAATAGACTGAAAAATGATCATAATCAAAATGATGATTTCTTTGGAGAAACAAGATCACTTTTCCTTTAAAAAATAGCCTTAATATCATATTGTTGTAGGATATGCCTACATGTGAGATGTGTGTATCTAGACATGAAAAAACATGTTATAGTGTAAATGTGAAACAAAATCAAATCCTTTCTGGCCTAAAAATGACTTCCTTTTGTTTATTTTTCTCCTCTAAATAAGCAAGCGGCATGAAATTGATCAAATTAACCAAATGATTTGGTATTGGGCAGTGCCAGACACTATGGTGTTCACCAGTCAGTAAAAAGACAAGCCAGGTATCATAAGACATTAAAACATTATAGTTATTTCCCTTAACCAATCCTCCCTTATTTGGCAAAGGCTGGAGTTTGACAAAGTGATGCAGGGTGATATGTATAAAGCACAAAGGTATGGTCAAAGACTTGAGTAGTTTCTAGGGTTTGCAATGACAGTAGAATTTTGCTGCAGAGATAAGAGGGTCTGAATAGAAAACAACACTCTGGGGCATTTTTTTTCAAATACAAGAAACACTTTTATGAAATTTTGTGTTTTTTTAAGCAAAAAATAATAGAAAAACTGAAATATGATTTTTTTAAAATGTGTTGGAATTAGCCATAAAAATAAGAAGTAGAATTTGTATTTTAAGGGATCTACTATAATTTAAAATATATGCAGGTTTTTACATGTTTCTTCCTAATAATGGTAATGCATCTTAGGAATTTTTTTTTGGACAAATAATTACCTCAAAATAATTTCCTTCATTCATTGACTTTGAAGTAGTCATTCAGAAACACCCAGGTTTCTATACCACCAATATCTATTACTAGGCTGTAGTTTCTTAACTAAATACAAAAGTTTAAAAAGAAACATGTAAAAAATAATTAGTAATCAAAAGGAAGACTTTTGAGTTATTAAAATGTGACCCTTAAGTTTTTTAATCCATAAAGTTGAATTTTGAAGAACACATCGGATTTAGGTTTTATTTTTCCCTCCGCTTTTTGAACTAAATGTAGAGAACACACACCATACACTCAGTATAAGCCTGTTACACTTGAAAGATTTGTTCTGAATGTCCAGTGGGAACCTGGAAATCGTAATAATTTGTAGTATCGATTGAGTGAAGCTATGCAGCTGGGGCCTCCAGTGAATAGACAGGAATAGACATTTTATTGATTAACTTTTACAGTCATATTTTCAAGACTCCGCTGCAACATAATTTTCACTTCCCAGCTTTGTGTTGCTGCATCATGAAACTTGGATTCTTCTCCTTTAACATTTACCCACTTGAGGAAAAAAGTATGGACATGTCTCTCCAGGGCTGTATTCTGCAGAGGTGTGTAACTTTCTGGGAAGTGATTTCTCTCAAGTGATACTCTACCATAAATAGTAAAAAGAAACTATCTAGTTATAACAGTTTTGGAAATATCATTATGGCAGCTATTTGGTAATTAAACTTCATATTTTTCTCATTCTTTTCTTGCTTAAGAATCTTAATTTTTATACTTCAAATTCGTGCGTGCAATCATCAAAATGAATTATTTTGTGCTGGCTTTGTTTTTAATCATTTATATGTTATATCTTATTTAATATGAGCAGTAGGAGAAAAATTATGATTATAATAGGCTATAATTTAGTATGAAATGAAAACTATTAAATACTAAATCATTTTGGCCAACATTTCAAAGTATAAAAATGTGAATATATACATACTGAACATAGGTGGTATTCCTATAGTTCAGTGAAAGTTTTATTTATCTAAGCAAAGTATGTTGCATTTGCACAGATAAAAATATTGCAAATATTTTGTGTATAATCATGTTTATTTATCTCAAGTTCTTTACTACTTTGCATTTTTGGTCACTAGAACAAATGGCAGATTTTTATACCTATGTATGTGGAAAAGATTTCATATAAGAGTGGGTGACAAATAGGTAGATGTTAAATCAAGTTTGAAAATGGAATGTTTTAAAATATTACAATTCCTTTTTAAAAACTCATATCTCTGAATATCTTATATTTCTGGCTTTGAAAAGTCTAGCAGCTTCATATTACTACACAAGTCCAGAAGATATAAAATACAATTAAATTACACCAAATTTAGCAACAATTTTTAACAGTTAAGTAAGATAATTTATATTGTATAATGTTTATACCTGATTTAGGTAATTTTAAGAGTTTATTTTTATTTAAGATTGATAATTAAAGTAGAATTTTGATTCTAAAATTCGCATGTAATTTAAAAAGTATTCAAAGCATTTTAAGCTGGTAATTTACTGCTCATTTAATTGAAAATGATAGATTGAGTAAAATATTCTTTCTTATTAGTAAAAGTGTGAAACTGATATATTTTCTCATTTCATTGAGTAATTTTTATAATACTTAATACATTTGTAGTTGGTTGTGTATATATTTTCAAGATACAACTATTGAGAATGTGCTGTGATTTTTCATCCATAGAGCTTTAATTTATTGTATAATAAGTATTATCAGCACCTTTATGTACAATCAATATGTAAAGACAGTTGTTGAAGTTCCACAGCACTATAATTAATGGATCACATTGATGTGTTACAAAATTAGTTATTTGCATATACATAAATATGTTTTTTGCCCTAATGGAATACATATTTTTTTAAATAAAACAAAAATGGTTGAATAAAATATTTAGGAATTGATTATTTCCTTATTCACATTAAAAATGAATAAGATAATATGCAAATAATATGTTATTTTCATAACTTGTGTGGCTTAATAGAAGATTCTTACCTGCGTAATGAAGTATGTTTTGAACTTATTTATCAGAATAAGAAACACAATTAAGACAGATCAAATAATAAGCATAAAATACAAAAGCCTGAATTGAGATTGATTTCAACGTAATACTGTAGAGGAATCCCCACTTATTGATCAATTTTAAAGCCCATGCATAGCACTTAGAAAGATAAAGTAAGCAAGGTCAGATAATCAAAGCATTTAAATAGTAAAAACAGCAACTGCCACTGTAGACTGCTAAAATAAATCCATAATACAAATTGCTTTAGCAAAAAGTGGATGAGCAGCTGATCTTCCTATTGAACTCTGATACTGTTCAGTGACCACACTGGGAAAAGGATTGGGAGAAATACCTTCAAGATCAATACTGAGTGAGATGTAGCAGGGATTCATTTTGAACACGCAAGCATTGCAGGTGTGAGAGTATAGTCAGCTTCCGGAGATGTCATCAGGTGGAGATTGTTTAAGGCAGCTAAAAAGTGCCGTCTGTGCATGATACTGCCAAACAACAGTAGTAGAAATGCTTTCTTAATGATTTCAATAAATTGTTTAAATGGGTTTAAGACAGACCTAGCATATGAAAGTTTACTTTATATTAAAATAGTAATGCAAATACTTACCAAAATAAATTAGCATCCCTCCATCAATATATTTTAAACAAACTTATGTCACTAATAGCTGTTTAGGATATCAAATAATTATGTGATGGTAGTCTCTGCAGAAGTATTAAAAATAATTATAAAACAGGGGATGGAAAGACCACTTTTTGGAATGTTATAGGAAGGGAATACACTTTTGTTGTGACTCCTTTTTAAAACTTGTTGGAATTTGGGGAGTTCTATTTTTAATGAAAGCATTTGAATTCTACTGGTTCACTTTATATTCTTGGCTTTAGTGAACTCCAGTGGGAGTTTTCAGTATATAGATCTATGACCAGCAGAATTAGTTTTAACATTTTTAACTTCTTTTCTTATAAAGTTGGAATTTAACTTCTTCTACTTAATGAGACATATTCATGGCTATAATGAAGTTTTGTGGGAAACAACATAATTTTGCATAAATACATGTAGTTTTATTATGTTATATTTTAGAACAAATTAATTCTTCAGACAAAATAGACAATATTGTGATTTAATTACTCCTTCCCTTTTTTCAGGGTGCCACAGGTGTCATCTTTATGTCATTATCTGTTTTCATAGCTTCTAAATTCATCTACATACTAATTAAACAAACAGTATTGTGTCTTGACAAGAGGATTTTCCACACACACCTTTCCGATGGAATATAACCATAGTATCCTGTTAATTTCAATCTTTACAGTATTACTGATTGGGAGATTTTACTTTATTTACAAAAACCTCTCTAAGTATAACTTCTTAATTAAATGACCTAATTTAAAACATTGAATTATTTTCATCTGTTTCCTTCTAGATCAGGGAAGAGAGGAGCAAAATGGAGATTGGTTACATTTAGGATAGAATTTCTTTGGCAAAAGAAAATACAAAAATCAGGATTGGGGCTTAAAAGTTGTATAATCTGGCTTGGTGCAGTGGCTCACGCCTGTAATCCCAGCATTTTGGGAGGCTGAGGTGGGAGGATCACGAGGTCAGGAGATCGAGACCATCCTGGCTGACACAGTGAAACCCTGTCTCTACTGAAAATACAAAAGATTAGCCAGGTGTGGTGGCATGCGCCTGTAGTCATAGCTACTCGGGAGGCTAAGGCAGGAGAATCACTTGAACCCGGGAGGCAGAGGTTGCAGTGAGCCAAGATCGCGCCACTGCACTCCAGCCTGGGAGACAGAGTGAGACTCTGTATCAAAAAAAAAATAAAATTATATAACTTAGGCTTAGTTTTTTCCATTCCCTTCTTACCGTAATGAATAGTTATTTACAACTATTGTAGTCTCCATGTTTACTGCATGAACTGCTGATAGCAGCGATTTTAATGGTAAAATTGTGAAACAATATTCATAGTTGTCAGAAAAAGGTCATTCCATTTGCATTCATTAGAAATCTGGAGGACCATGCAGTGTGTGTTTCCTTTGGGATGGTGCAGCTATTGATTTATATACAGCTGGAGGAAAAATTAATTAGGATTATATTTCACTTATTACTGCAGGCTGTGTAATAAGAAAGAAAAACACTTTTTGTTAGAAAGTTGAACAGAAAATACCTATATGGAATCATTGTTTCTTAAACCACAACTACTTCATCAGATATTTTTTATAACCCAGTTAAAGGCTTAGAATTTGTGGCAATTTAACTAGCACCTTGAAAAATAAGTATTTTAGTATATATCCTATAATAATAATGATAATTTAAATGACCTAAAAGGGACATTTTCCCTTTGTTAATTGAAACTTTCTCTTCTCTAAGCTAAGTCGTTGTATATTTGTCTACTGTGAGTTTGCAGGCTTAGGAGGCTTTTTGCCAAAAGAGTTTAAAAATCAAAACAGAGACCAGATTCAGGTGAATTCTCAGGGTGAAGAAACAGATCCCAGAAATGAGAGTTTCAGATCTAAATATATATTTGGCTTTTTTCTATGAACATCATGTATACTTTTTATATGTGTCACGTTTGAGTTTAATCAAATTGTAGCCACTTTTAATTAACAGCAGAGAATAATTTCAAAATGGGGCAGTCAGACAATAAAAGGTAGTTTTTGTTCAAGACATACTTTTTGAATGGAAACACCCACCTATGGTGACATTTCTAACAAGAAAATTCTATAACCTCTCCTATTGTCTTTTAGATGTGTAGCATTTAAGAGAAACCCACTGCCTGGCCAGTGGCGAGCAA
This sequence comes from Symphalangus syndactylus, assembly GCF_028878055.3. Lineage (NCBI taxonomy): Eukaryota > Metazoa > Chordata > Mammalia > Primates > Hylobatidae > Symphalangus > Symphalangus syndactylus. Next base: position 75,765,283 of record NC_072429.2, read on the forward strand.
TAAAGTGTCAAATCAGCATTTAGGGGAAATACAATATCAACCAGAGGTCTTTTGATGCCACTATAATAATCTAAAAGTAAAATATATAAACTCATTACTACTATTAGAAGTTCATAGGTTTTATGAAAAGAGTTTATGAAAGGTCATCAAGAAAACAGTATAAATCCGGGTTGCTAATATGTTTTATAGATTAAACATTATCTAGGAAATAATGCCTAGGATTGAAAAATACAATACGCCCCTCTCCAAACTTTTAAATAGTTTTTTTCAACTATGACCATAAAAATCTATTTCTCGGCTGGGCACGGTGGCTCATGCCTGTAATCTCAGCACTTTGGGAGGCTGAGGTGGGTGGATCACCTGAGATCAGGAGTTCGAGACCAGCCTGACCAATATGGTGAAACCGTGTCTCTACTAAAAAATACAAAAATTAGCTGGGTGTGGTGGTGTGAACCTGTAATCCCAGCTACTTGGGAGGATGAGGCCGGATAATTGCTTGAACCTTGGAGGCAGAAGTTGCAGTGAGCCGAGATCACGCCACTGCACTCCAGCCTCGGTGACAAAGTGAGACTTTGTCTCAAAAAGAAAAAGAAAAAAAAAATCCTATTTCTCAATATACCTAGTGGAATATAAATTTAGTGAACATTTTTTCCTTTTCATCTCTTTTCAAATACTTGGAGCTCTTTCAAGAGAAAGGAGTTTTTACCTTGAGTAATTTGGGACTTTGCTTTCTAGAGTGATTCATGATATTTTCCACGTTGGCACATTTTGTATTCGTTAGCAAAAATCATATGAGATAATTATAGGGGATTCATTGCAAACCCTTGGCTTTTGTAGTGAATCTAGCTTTTTCAGCTTGTTTTTGGGGTAATGCTATGTGCTAAATTAATTAGATAACTAAGAATTATATAAAATCATGGAAGTACAAGGCTAAAATTTTGAATTACTTTCTTCACTAAAACAAAATGACCAGATCTATATTTCTTAGGAAAATTTATTAATCAAGCTATATATTGGTTGACAATTTATTGAAAAGGTAGTATTTTAAAGATACTGTTTTCGTAGGTTGTGAGAAACACAAAAGATAACTCAGATATGGTTCTTCACTGTGAAGTGCTCATAAACTAGTAGGGAAAATTTCATGGAAAAAGGTGTTCACAAAACTGGATAATATGTAATATGTTACTTAAGCATAGACCATAATCATGTATAAAACAATGAGTGACATCTTCCTTTCAGAATGGTTATTAAAGAAGAAATAATTGGGAATTATGTTTTCAAAATGGGTAAATGTTTGACAGAGCATTTTACATGGACAAAAGACTGAAGAGCAAAATCACAATGATGAGAAAGTACATTTTTTTGGCTCTAGAAAATGGTGAATCATTTCCTAGAGAATATTTAAATGACTAGACAGGCAAACTGAAACCACAATAGGGGGAGTCTTCTATACTAGATGTAGGAATTTACAATTTGCTTAGATGTAATGGAGAGATTATGATGAGTCATGAGCAGGGAAGCATATATGATCATAGTAATGGCAGAGAAGGAATAGTATTACTTTCTCTTTTCCCTGAACATTTCACCTGGCTTTTTCCCAATCATTCTTAGAAATTGACTTTTGGTTTAGCTCCCACCTGTGCCTGCCTCCTCACCCATTCCAGAATGAACTATTATCTCACATACTCTGTGCTTGCATGGCACCAAATGAACGCTCTATTATGTAGTGTATCCCACCTTACTATGCCTACTGTTATAATAATAAAGCCCTTTTCCCCCACTGCATAGTTTTGTGTTTTCATTGTTATCTTCCTGAACCGTTGTAGGCACTGACATCTTTTCTTAGAGGTTAGATTAGTAGCGTATGAAGAGAATGAATTTAGCTCTGTGTCTGGTCCAATCTGTTTCTCATCACTATAAAACATGCTGAAATGCTGGCCTGACCCCTAGCATCTTTTGAGAATAGTTTCAGACAATGCATCTATGAGTGGGAGAAATGGATTGGGTAAATGGAAGCTTTACTGAGGTAGCCAGACATGCTAGACGGCAAAAAATTCGGAAATAAGTGTGCTTACAATTTTGTTTGAGTATTTGGTGGGAGAAAAAAGGAAGACAGAGTATAGTAGTAAATTAAAAGGCATGAGATCTCAAAAATCTTTTGAGATTTATTGCATGGGATGGTGATTATAGTTAGCTGTAACGTATTACACTTTCTAAATTGCTAAGAGAGTAAATTTCAAATGTTCTTGCCACAAAATGATAAATATTTGAGGTGATAGATATGCTAATTAGATTGATTTAGTCATTCCACATTGTATACATATATTATAACAACACTTTATACCCCATAATGCATACAATACAAAAAGGGGTGAGAGAAGACTAGGTCCTTATGCAACGTAGACTTGAACTTGAGGATATACAGAAGATAAAGAGCTAGTGGGCATGGATGATACAAGAAATAAACTAAGTAATTGATAGAGCAAGAAGTTAAAAGATGTAGCAGATATGTATGACATGTAAAGACAGATACTTAGAGGGATCTCCTTTACATTTGAGAACAGGCAAGGGTGGGTGATAGGGATGTAGGAAAAACTTGAGGGCATGTCAGGAAAATGAGAGTGTCATTTGAAATAAAATCTTCTAATAAAACTAGTAAGATAGAGATTTGGAGTACTTTCAGCAGGCTTGTGAAAAACTGGTAAAACTATTGAGGGAAAGATGAGACGGCAGCATTACTAAGTTGTGCTTAAGGAAATTTACATTCTCAATATGTTGAGCATTTATTGGACAAAGATAACCAGGTTAAAATGAATTTGAAAATGTTAAATTCATTCAACAACTATTTATTTAGGTCCTACTATGTGCCTAACGCTGATCTAACCCCTATGTAGGAACATCAAATAAAACAACAAAGTTCCTGCCCTCAAGGAGGTTATATCCCAGTGGGCAGTCAGATTAAAAATATATATGAAAAATATGTTATATTTAAATATATAAATCATATATTGTGTAACATAAATTATATGTATTATACTTAAATAATATATATAAACACATATATATTAGACAGTATAGGCTGTATCTTTCATGGATTTTATCATTTTTTCATCATACTAAAAGAGACTTGGCTATCAGAAATGTGAAAGCACTTGGATGGCACAGCTTTCTCCAGTTCTGAGAACATTTTTTGTTCAGGAATCCGTTCTCTTTTTATGATTTGCCTGCTTTCTGAAGACTGGAGAAGGGGACATTTTAATGCCTGTGATAAGAACTCTGGGAACTTTATAACAATGAATACAAGGTTACTAGAATACATGTCCAAATTACAGTTGCACTTTTCCTTTCAGACACCTTACATTCTTTCTCTTCTTTCAATTTTGAGATTTGTCCTGGATCTTTTCTTTTGGTCCTCCTCTTGACTCTTGATCTCATTGACAGCGTCACTTACAGGAATGACTGAAGTGGGAGAGTCATTGAGCTATCTAATATAGGCACCAAATATCCTCTTCCTCCCACTTTTGTTCTGCTCCTGGAAAAGTATAATTTATAAGTAAAAATTATTCTATCCTTTATCATGGTTTCCACTAAATCTCTCTACTTTCCTGGAGGCATGAAGTTGAGCTAGTGTCTCTTGCACTGCCATGCCATCTGGGCATCTTCCTTTCACTTTATTCCAATAACACTTAGGAGAGGTGGATTCAAACTAGAGGTGACTTCCAGACATATGGGCTATTCTTGATTTTAATTAAGGTAAAAGGGGAGCCCAGGCTGATATAGCATAATTAACTGGACAACATCTCAAAAAAACTTGGAAGTATACACTCAGAGACCAATTAATTTAATTTTTTAAAGAAAAACATGTTTAAAAGAATAAAGCAAATACAAATACAGACCCCAGAGAGGCTTTAGACTTAAATATCACAGTCCACAGTAAAGATGGTTGCTATGACATGTTGCCTTACCCATCTACCTAATTGAAGTCATGTTTTTATTTGCTAATATACCAACTGCTGATGAAGAAATTTGTTTCTGTTTGCTTGTGTTGAGTTTGCTTTCTCCTCCTCACTCTAGAGTCTGATGTGTCCTTTTTTATGACCTTGGAAATGTTCCCAATTTCATCCAATCATTCACTTAATTGGACATTATCTGATTACCTCCCCACCTGGGCGGGAGACCTCCAAACACTGTAAATATTCATATGCTTCAAATGTAAGTGAAGGTCAAACTCATACATAACGGAACACCTTTATCCAGAGCATCACAGATTTCTCATTTCTACGAAATAGATGTTGGAAGCTACCAGAATGAATAAATGAACTCTCCACAGCTTACTGCCATGTAAACTTGAAAGTCTTGTGATACCCAATAGCAAATCCAAGTGTGGAGACAATAAATATGTTGATGACACTTGAGTAATCAAATAATCAAATATTGTAAGAGAGGCTATATGTAACTGAGGCCTGAACTAAGGTGAAATTATTAGAAAAAGAGAGACTCTAATTAGAAAATTCAAAATAGCATAATAATTAAATATATGGCTTCTCATTTAGTGAGGACTCAATGTGTGCCAGGCTTTATACTGATTGTTTTACGTACATTGTTTCATTGAGTACTCACATCAACTGATTAAAATCAATATTATTGTTATTGGTTTTTAGATAAGGAAGCTAAGGACTGCAGAGATTAGAGAATTTTCTGGTATATCCATATCTAAGATTTAACCTCCTGAGTCACTAGGCCCTGAAATCTATATACTCAGCCATTAAATAAACTACGTCAATTTAATGCTAAAAATATGCATGGAAAAAAGACTTAGATGATTGAGGGAGAAGATTCATTGTGTCTATTTAAATAGATTTTGGAGTGAGAACAATCATTTCAACAGCTATGGATTTTACCAGTAAGCAGACCATAGTGCTACAGTTGTAATTGGTAAATGTGGTGATAAATAAATAATGAAAATAATACAAAATAAACCTTAAACATTAATAGAAAATTATAGCATGTCTATTAAAAATATTCTAGAAGAATGCCTTAACAGCAGATCAAGCTTCTGACCAATGGACCAGAATGTGATATAACTGAAAATGTTTTGAACCATAATGATGAAATAATTCCACTTGCTTGATATATTTATAAACAATAACTATTATTAGATGTAAACATGCATACCTCGTGCAACCAAAATAATATAATTTTAATAGGGGAACTAGTGCAATTATAGAAACGGCAAAATAATAAATTTTCCTTGATAGTAGAAGTAGTTCTCTATGTATTTACTTGACATTTAACAGAAATAAGACTCTGTGGTGCTTTGAAAAAATTCTGAATATTCACCTTCAGTGAGGTGATGTTCACAAATGTGTGTGAAGTGAGTGAAGTGATGTTCACAAATGTGTCTTCAAAACATAAAACTTTTGTTAATTCATTTGTTTGTTAAATCCAAAGAAGGATTGAGGATGACTGGAAATTTAAACTCACTTTTTTCAGTAGAAATAAATGGCAACAAAACAAAAAGAACAAGGCACAATTAGGAAGAAAGCACAGTAATTATGAGTGAAGGTGGCTATGGAAATCACTGCATTTGAGTATCTGGCATCAGTAAATTAATACTTGGACTGAAATGCAGTGTGGCTGATTATTGAATTATATATGCTAGATTTTTACTTGTGAGAAGGGACCCTGAGGGAACTTGGAATATTAAAACGGGAAAAACTTTAAGAGGAGAGACTCATCCTGTTCCACTATGCTGACCAGATACTTCTGAGGGAGCAGTGGACTTATTTTGGAAAACGTAGGAACTCAACTGTCAGAAAGAGCCATAGAGACAAATTTAAGAGCCCAGAATAATTGTGTCAAATCATCAGCCTTAATTATTTTGGAGAAAACAAGCAGGTAGGTCTTTACATCCTTGAAGTTCAAATAGAGCTGTGCTTCCTTTATGACCTTACACAGCTGGGTTAGTTTGTTCTCTAAAGGTGTTTTTAGGTAAACTTGCTTTTAGTCTCAAACTATGCACTTAAATAAACACGAACTAGTCAGGATTTCTGGTCTAATTTCCCTCTTTGGAAGCATTGTGTCAAGAAACAAAAAGAAAATTTTGAAATAAAATATCCCCTGTTGGAATAAATGGATTTCTCCTATTCATGAAGTCTCTACTGCCCTCCGACCTTCAAGATGCTTTTTGCTACTGAGACAATCACATTATCCTGGTATGGCAAAGAGGAGACAATTTGGGAAAACAATATTTTGCATGGAACAACCTTTAATTTTTTCCCTGATGAGTCTGGAAGCCTAAGGCTATTTTTAAACTCAACTGTGTAACTCTAGAGAAGTAAATGTGCCATGGTACTAAGCCCATTGTTAAAGGGAACTTATAGTAGTATGTAACAAATGGGCACAAAATGAAGAAAAGGAGGAAGTAAGGCTGGAAAAAAATCAAACAAAAATGCCAACTTGTAGTTCTATTGCATTTTAGCCTCCTATACCCATTGGAATTTTAGTTTGGATTATCCAAACAGAATAGGAATATATATCAATATTCTAGGCTTGCAGGAGGTCACATTGAAAGTAGAGAACGTCTGTGAACTACAAGTCTAGTGGTGGATCTGGGACTGGAATACTGATTTTCTGACTAACCTGGGTATTATTCTAATTAGGAGTTCTATTGAATGAAATCTGAGTATTATAAAAGTGTCTTTAGAAAACGATTCTATATTTCCATTTCACATAACTTAGTATGAACGTGAGAATTGAAGTTTAGCAGATAAGCAGCAAGAATGTAACATGCAAAACAATTCTTACCCTCCAGTGAATATTTCATGTACGTTTTCTGTGCTTTATGTTAAAGTAAATTTTTGTTCATGCAAGAAATAAATTTTGCTTAGGTAAAATGTAGTGTATTATTTTTCTTCCTATAATTAATAAGTGGCCTCGAGGGATCAAAATTGCTGAGTAGTATGATAAAGCACTTGTTGATATAGATTTGTTTGTCCAAAAAATATTCATTTTTTTCTGAAATAAAACCTCTTTAGCCAAATGGTGGCACATAGTTAATTTATTTTTCCCCTTTTAAATATCAGACCATGTAAATTACACTGTAACACTCAAAATTGAGCTTGGCAGGGCTCAGCAGAAATGCTGCTCTGCACAAAAGAAGCTTTTAGATAAGTAGGCTCAAATGTTCTTAGTTGGATTTGACTGCATGGGATAAATGAACAGAACACTTTACTTATATAGGAAGTAGACTAAAGATGAACAAAGTGTTCTTTTCAATAGTAATACAGGACCTATTCTTAATATCAGACCATGTAAATTATTTCAACAGCTATAGATTATACCAGTAAGCAGATCATAATGCTATAGTTAGAATTTGTAAATATGGTGATAAATAAAAGTATATTTTACTGTACATACCTTTAAACACTATGTATGGTTATCTCCACATAAAACTCAGTTTGGTTTATTAAAAAGATTTAAAATTTAAATATTGAAAAATCAATTTGTTTTCTTTAAAAACCATGGAGTAAGCACTCATCTAATTGAGCAACGCCTCTTGATGGACTGCTGAGGCAGACAGACCTGAGTTTGAATCCTTGTAAACTATTGCCACCTTGAACAAATTATTTTACTTCTAAGACTCAGTATTTTCATCTGTAATTTGGAGATAATAATATCCTCCTTCTAGGGATGTTAGGAGAGGGCAGACAATTTTGTAGAGGGCATGCACTCTGCCTGACATGTTGTGGCTCTCAATAATTGGTAGACACTATCAACCTAGACATTTTTTATTGTCAGATAAAGGATGCTACAAATTTTCTAATAACAACACCTCCACCATTACCCTCTGTATTGGGACATGATGGATACAAGATTAAACAGGTTAATATATTTAGAGAATATTGCCCTTATTCGTGCCTTGATAAATGGATATAAAGTAGTACCCAACAACTACCAAAGGAAGATTTTTGTGGTAAGTTTCAACAGCACATGGATTATTGCCTGGCTGCACCCCTCAAGAATACAGAGGATTTCCTCCAAAGCTCAACAGCATCATATTTGGAATATTACTAATATATGTGGAGAAAAGAAAAATTTGGTTTTGGGGGATTGTCTAGAAGTATTCCCTTCAAATTTGCAGTCTCTACAAATTTAGTATTTTTCAAACTACATTATGTATAGTTAGTTTTAACATAATCCTCGTAAGAAAAAAAAGATTGATTAATTTGCTACTGACAAGATTTCACATTCTTTTTGTTTTTTTCTCAGAGGATGCATCTGCTTTCTATTCTGAACATGGTTCTACTTACAATCTAATTTCCCTACCCTACACTGCTCTATTCTTTTCCGAGTCTGAGTCTACATTTTAGGCCAATCGTCAATAGTACAGGAAGAGAAGAATTAGAAATTGAAGGCTGAAGATATACATACTAGTCTCGTTTTATATACATATATATGTGTGTGTGTGTGTGTGTGTGTGAGAGAGAGAGTGTGTGTGTATACATACATACATACATATGTATATCAGGATAGGTGCTTCATGTTTTTTAAGCATGCAATTCTATGGTTTAGGCTTTTCCTAATAATTTCCTGATATAGCTATGAATTACTGTCTCTATATGAAGTGTGATATTTGTCATCTAATGATAAATGGTTGAATTATTTAAGCATTATTGTTCAAACTTTGCCCCTTTCACTTGGTCTTGGATTGTATTTTACTCAGAGGCATGAATGAAGACTTTGAAGAAAAAAAAATTCAGGCTGTGTTATGTTTAACTACCCAAATGTCAATGTGAATAGTTATTAAATGAAGATCTGTAACAAACGATGTGCCATTTAAAGAAATATAACCTATGTTAAAACTAAATTCAAGTTAATATTCCATCTTCATGTTAACTTATTAAGTTTATCTTGCAATGTTATCCTCTTCTCTAGAAAACCACCAAGGATGCTATTCATATCATATTCAATAATATGTATATTCTCTCATAAATTGGAGTTAGAAGGCTTGGGGAAGTTTAAATCTTGGAAACAGCTCTATTTTTGAGGTTGGTGAATTTGGTTGAAGACTCTAGTTTCTCTTTCTTCTCTTTAGAAATCAAATCATTAATAAGGAACTTAGCAATCTATTTATTTCTTACTGTTTAGCATAGAAAACCTTAATGAAAAGATTAGTACAAGAGATGAATCATCACACCTCAGAACAGAATCATAACCCTAAGAACTACAAATGGAAAAATCAATTTAGACTCATTTTTAACTGATGGTTTCTGAATATTATTTTCATCTATTATATTTATTCTGAACATTTATCTATTATATTTCCAGAATCATTGGTAACATTTTAAATATACAACATTGAACATATATTAACATAAGTATCTAATATGTCTTAACAGAATGCTATTGGAAACTTTCATACATCATATAACGCAATCTTAATATCAGCATCTAATAATGGAACTGAAGTTTCAGAGGGATGATTCAACTCTGCTAATGTCACATAACTGAAAAACCTCAGGTTAGAATTTTAAATCCAGGATTTCTAACTTTAAGACCAGCATTCATCCAATTCTGTTATGTTTGAATTTTATAATATTTTGACATATCTCTTTATGTTATACTTTATTTTTATTATGCTTTGAAGATATTGTATTTTTTAATAAATTGAAGTTTTATGGAAACACTGCATTGAGCAAATCTATCAGTGCCATTTTTCCAACAGCATGTGCTCAAATCATGCATCTGGTACATTTGGGTAATCTTCACTGTATTTCAAATTTTTTTATCATTATTAAATCAGTTATGGGGATCTTTGATTAGTAGTCTTAGATGTTACTATTGTAATTGTTTGGGGGCACCAGGAACCACGTACATGTATAATGGAGGACTTAGTCAACAAATGTTTAATGGTTGGTGTTGTGACTGCTACCAATCAGTGCTTTTCCTGTCCCTCTCTTATCCTTTCCAGGCTTTCTATTTTCTCAGACACAATATTATTAAAATTAGGCCTACTAATAATGCTACAATAGACCCCAAGTGTTCAACTGAAAGACAGAGTCAAATATCTCTCACTTTAAATCAAAATTTAGAAATAATAACGCTTAGTGAGGAAGACATGTCAAAAGCTGAGACTGCCCAAAAGCCAGGCCTCTTGTGTCAAGTAGCTGAGTTGTGAATGCAAAATAAAAGCTCTTCAATGAAATTGAAAGTGATACTCCAGTGAGCACATGAGTAATAAAAGAGTGAAACAGCTTCATTATTGAAATAAAGAAAGTTTGAGTGGTCTGGATAGATCCCAGCAGCCACAACGTTCCCTTACGCTAAAGCCCAATCCAGAGCAAGGCCCTAACTCTCTTCAGTTCTGTGAAGGTGAAGAGATGTGGAAGCTGCAGAAGGAAAAGTGTGAAACTGGCAGAGAAAGGTTCATGAGTTTAAGGCAGAAAGTTGTCTCCACAACATAAAAGTAAAAGGTGAAGCAGCAAGTGCTGATGTAGAAGCGGCAGCAAGCTATCCAGAAATCCAGTTAAGATCATTGACGAAGGTGGCTACATTACATAGCAGATTTTTAATGTAGATAAAACAGTCATATTGTAAGAAGATGCAATCTAGGACTTTCAAAGCTAGAGAGGAGAAATTAATAGCTAGTTTCAAAGCTGATTCTCTTGTAAGGTGCTAATAAGCTGGGGACGGTAAGTGGAAGCCAATGCTAATTTACCAATCTGAAAATCCTAAGGCTCTTAAGAATTTTGCTCACTCTACTCTGTCTGTGCTCTAGAAATGGAACAACAAAGCCTGAGTGATAGTACTTGCATTTACAGCATGGCTTACTGAATATTTTAAGCCATGTTTGAGAACTACTGCTTATAAAAATAAAAAGATTCTGGCCAAGTGCAGTGGCTCACACCTGTAATTCCAGCATGGGAGGCCAAGGTGGGCAGACCACTTGAGGTCAGGAGTTTGAGACCAGCCTGGCCAACATGGTGAAACCCCATCTCTACTAAAAATACAAAAATTACCTCGGCATGGTGGCATGCGCCTGTAATCCAGCTAGTCAGGAGGCTGAGGCCGGAGAATTGCTTGAACCTGGGAGGCGAAAGTTGCAGTGAGCCAAGATCATGCCACTGTACTCCAGCCTGAGTGACAGAGTGAGACTCCATCTCAAAACAAACAAGCATTCTTTTCAAAATATTACTGCTTCTTGACAATAAACCTGGTCATCCAAGAGCTCTGATAGAAATGTGCAAGGAGAATACTGTTGTTTTCATGCCTGCTAATACAACATCCATTCTGCTGCCTATGGATTAAGGAGTAATTTAAGCTTTCAATTCTTCTTATTTAAGAACTGCATTTCATGAGACTATAGCTGCCAGACATAGGAATTTCTCTGATGGATCTGGGAAAAATCAATTGAAAACCTTCTGGAAAGGATTCACCACTCTAAATGCCATTAAGGATATTTATGATTCGTGGGAAGAAGTCAAAATATCAACATGAACAAGAGTTTGGAAGAAGTTGATTCTAACCCTCGTGGATGACTTTAATGGGTTCAAGACTTCAGAAGAGAAAGCAACTGCAAATGTGTTGGAAATAGCAAGAGAACTAGAATTAGGAGTGGAGCCTCAAGATATGACTGAATTGCTGCAAATCTCATGATAAAATTTGAACAAATGAGGATTTGCTTCTCATAATTGAGCAAAGAATGTGGTTTCTGAGATGAAATCCGCTCCTGGTGAGGACACTGTGAATATTGCTGAAATGACAACAAAGGATTTAGGATATTCCATAAATTTAGTTGCTAAATCAGGCAGATCTGAGAGTAGTGACTTCAATTTTGAAAACGGTTCTACTGTGGGCAAAATGATCTCAGATGGCATCATATGCTACAGAGAGATTTTTCATGAAAGGAAGAGTTCGTTGACGTGGCAGACTTCATTGTCTAATTTTAAGTCATTGCTACAGCCACCCCAACCTTCAGCAATCACCTCTCTGATCAGTCTGCAAACATTAACCTGGAGGCAAAGCCTGCTACCAGCAAAAAAAAAAAAAAAAAAAAAAAAAAATGACTCACTGAAGGCTGAGATGAAAGTTAGCAATTTTTAGCAATCAAGTATTTTTAAAATTGTGACACATTCCTTTTTTTCAGACGTAATGGTATGTACACTTAATAAACTGAAGTATAGTGTAAACAATTTTTAAAGTATTGGGAAATCAAAACATTTATGTGACTTGCTTTTATAAAACATTTGCTTTCTTATGGTAGTCTGGACCAAACCCACAATATCTCTGGGATATGCATGCATAAGATTTAACTGAATTTTGAAAAAAAATAAAACTGGTATATTCTTCATTAATCTTGGTAGTCTCTCTCAATGACTAAAACCAATTATCTGTATTGTTATTAAGCTCCCCAAGGGCAGAGACCTTTGTTTTTTTCTCTCTGTGTATTCTCAGAATCTAATACAGTGTTCTGCATGATTAGGCATGGGTAACTTTTGACTCAAATGGACAGAGACAATTCTTCAAACCAAATATATGACAAACTTCTGATTGTTGTCCCAACAGGCATATCTAATACATCTAATTTTTCCAGAAATAGAAGTGCTTATTCATTCTATTGCAATTTCCTGTTTCTGTTTCATTTTAATATATCAGTTTTTTTTTATTTTTAAATGATCTCACCCAGGATATGCTTCGGCCAAATATATTGGGCTTACTCTAAGAAATAGTAACAGCAGTCATGAAATTTTTCTTGTGTTATAATTTCATATTTCTTTCTTTACATGTAGAGGTCAAATTAAAAAATATTAATAAAGCTATAGTAAGACTTGTGACAGTCTGATAAGTAATGAAGAATGTTTATTCTTTGGCCTGTATTCTATGTACTATAGTGTTGTATGTAGTAGAGTCTATGAGATGGAAAATTAAAAAAACTAAATCTCACAATAACTTTACAGAAAAAAAATCTAAGGGAAACAACTGACAACGTAATCTTTAATTTTACAAAATATATTCATTATGTAAATTCCCCATAGGATTACTTTTCAGTATACTTGTAAATCACTAAGAAGCTTTTAGGACAGATGAGTCTAACATTCACCGAAGATACCATAGATCCTGATAATTATAAAATAATTCAGTTCATACATAAACCGCTAAATGCAAGTGCCTTCTACTTTGTTTGAGAAAAAAGGAAGATTCTTTCTGATGATATTTGAGGAGACTGGATTTTTCTATAAATTCAGATGAATTAGATACATTCTTAAAAGTAGCTTATTCAAAACACTTTTGTCCCACAGTTGATAACCATATAAACATAAATGCATCTATTTATCTAAATACATATAGGAAATACATATGCTACTGAGTTGTTGACATTATCAGATAAATCATAGCATCCTAATCAAATAAAGACCAGAAATACATATGTTGGCAATAGCTAGGCTTCCTAAAAGAGTATCTGCAAATATTTATTGACCCTTCCTATGTAGCAGGTATCTTTGAAGATCACAGAGGGATGTAGCAGAAAACTAAACAGGCAAAACATTTCTTTTCCTTATGGAGCTTACATCAAACTAAAGAGATAAATACAATATAAAATTATGTATTTCCACATGTGATGAATTTTGCAAGGGAAAAGCATGTTGTGTAGTAAAAGTGTATGTGAAAAGAGCTTAAACTTGACTGGAGAGTCTCATTTAATTTAAAGGAAAAGTTAATAATAATTCAGATTTAAAGTACAAGAAGTTTTGTCTCAAGATTTAAAGTACATGTTTTTTCAAGGGTCATCCTGAATACTGCTAGAATGAGTGTTTCTTTTTTGATTGGAAGTTGTTTGAGGGATATTGTCTCACATCTCTGACAAATGTTTCGATACCTGTTTTTAAAAATAAACTGCATAATATCACATGTTGGAAATTATAAAAATGACTTTCAAATCCCTCTCTTCTTTCCATAGGAAAATAAATACGAGCCTCAGCATGTCAATTCTGTACAGATTTGCAAGTGTAGGCCAAGTAGTAGTAGCGCAAATGACAAGAAATATCTAAGAAAATCTCATGAATGTTCATTAAGAAACATGGTCACATAGGTCTTCTAATCTTTTGAATAAATAAAGCATATGAAAAACTGATGTGTTAACCACACGAGTCAACATCACTCTAACCAGAAAAACTATATATAGCCTTCGCATGTACACCAAAAGAAATACTACCAAAATTTGCATGTGATTAGTATGTAGAGTAAACATTTTATTGGTTTTTGTTTTCCAAAGACATACTTACATTGTATTTTGAAACCAGATTAAAGTATATTACCCATGATGGTATCTTTGCGAAAAGAGTTGTCTTAAATTGGATTCTGAGATAGAGAGTTGTCTGTAGGTCTGTAGGGAGTGTTCTTGGGAAATAGAGGAAGGTGGGACTGGGAAGGGAGTGTTCTTGGGAAATAGAGGAAGGTGGGACTGGGAAGGGGTGGATCCAGCTAACTCCAATCTTGATGCCACAAAAGCATCAACTGATCCTAGAGGAGCTCTGGAGATGTCTCAAATTGAGGAAAAGAGACCTAGCCATTATATCTCCATGTCAGCCAGGCATTGGCTCCTGAAAGGGGTCATAATCTTGCACGATTCCTAGTGAGGAGTCTCAACTGGGGGATGTCAGCCATTTATAAATATTCCTAGCAGTTGGAGGATGGATGCTGATCCCTGCAGAGGAGATTTGGTGGAGCACGACATTGTTCTCTATAATCATACACCATTATGAAATATAAAATCTAATTTAGAGGAAATTCTGTCACTTCAAATGCAAATACATTGCACGTATCAACATTTTTTAATCTTCAAAGTGCATGTCTCATTTACTTAGATTTCTACCATAAAAAGATTTGTCTAAAAATGTTAACTATTAAACACTCTCACCTATTAGTAATAAAACAACTTAGGAAATTAATAATTAAGAAATAAAACAGATGCTAAATGGACAAAACAGATAGCGTAATAACAACAATTTAAAGGAGCAGACAACTTCATAAAGTGCTTTCACTTAATAAAATATTATTTCATTTGGTACTCAAAATACAGAATTTATATAGTAATTTCCATTTTGATAATGAAGACATTGAAGCAAAAGAAGATAAGGCAACTTAACCAAGGTAAGTGACAGGAACTTGAATTAAACCATTTATTTTGATATCAGATAACCATGGGAAGTAATAATTCCTTTGATACATAGTATGGAGGCAGAGGCAGGGCCAATTGTGTCAGGAGCCAAATCTCTTAAGTTTCTAGGTAGTCTGTTTCAACCTGTTGAACGTGAACACATTTTTAATGAATGCAAACACATTTTTAATGAATGTGAACACATTTTTAATGAATGCATATTCAGCTTAAATGTGAAAACCATAAAATCTAAACCCATCAGTATTTAAAAAAATGTCTTAAATATCAACTAGATAATATTAATATTTCACATTAAGGTAAGTTTGACTTTTTTCAAAATCAATAAATTTTTCAGTCCCAAATTCTTAAAGACAGTTATGTCCAGTTAGCAGTAAGTTGATTATTATCATAGGCTTCAAAATGCTAACAACTACTGTAAGTATCTACTAGGTAACACTGGCTGTTATAGGCATTGGAAAAACAATGATTAAAAAAAGGAGTACCAATTTCTCTTCTCATAGAATTTATATCCTAGTGATAAAAATAGAAATAGAGAAGCTAGCTCATGTGATTATTTGAGATGGTAGAAAGGGCTTTGAAACAGGAGTCCCCAAACCCTGTTGTCCATTACTGGCCTGTATCCTGTTAGGAACCAGGCCACACAGTAGGAGGTGAGCAGTGGGCAACAAAGCATTACATCTGAGCTCCATCTGCTGTCAGATCAGCAGCAGCATTAGATTCTCGTAAGAGTGGGAACCCTATTGTGAACTGGGCATGCGAGGGATGTAGGTTGAGGGCCTCTTATGAGAATCTAACGCCTGATGATCTGAGGTAGAACAGTTTCATCCCCAAGCCACCCCCCTCACCAAAATTATCTTCCATTAAACTGGTCCCTGGTGCCAAAAAGTTTGGGGACCCCTGCTTTGAAGGACAAAAAGTGACAGAGTAGGTTGAGGAAGTACTTTATTTTCCCTCTGAAAAGTAAAGAGTTCAATTGGACCCAAGTGATGAGAATTTGCTAACCATTCAGAGTTCTAGGGGAATAATATTCTAGACAGAACAAGCAAGTACAAATTCTTTATATGGGGATGAGGTCGATGTTCTAGGAAAGTTTGATTGAACGGTTTGAGCCTTTAATGAGAGGCTAGTGCTGGAGATGTAGCTTGGGAAGTAAACAAAGGCCAAATCATGTTGAGTCTTGTGGACCATTTGAGAAAAAGAGTTCGTTTTGTATTCCAATTCCGATGAGAAGCCATTGGACTTAAGCACGGAAATAATATAATTTGATAATTCGCTTTAAAATATTACTTTACTTGCTTATTGGAGACTGGGTTAAGGGAGTGGAAAACTTTTTGATATACTGATTATGTGAAACCTAAAGTCTTTTGTCAATGATGTATTTGATTAACATTTATTTTCTGATACATTGATCAAATTTATACAAAGTAAAATTAGCATATAAACACATAAACTTATCAGTTCTACCACAACTCAAATGAGAACAAAGTTACAGTTATGAATTTTTGATTATTGTCTCCGTCTTTATTAAATGAAAACATCCTCTGTGGAACTTCTACTGGAGAAGATTTCCACATTGCCTATATTTTGTGTACATGGAGTTTTATGGGAAATTTTATAGTATATTTGTGGGCAATATATAAACAGGGAAAAATTGTTTGCCAAAATGTACTAATAACTTTCATTTCACAACAAATATTATTAACAAACTGCAAAGCACCAGGACATGTGGTGAGACTCAGATATATTAAGGTTAGTAGGTTCTTGCTATTGTTTTAACTTACAGAATTCATCTATAAATTTTATATTGCAAGATTATTCTATAAGAATTTATCTATGCTTTTAAATTTTTCATTTTGTGCACTGACATTAAGTTCTATGATTTCAAAATGCAGATTTATTCACTTAGTATATAGTACCTACTTGAAAGATAATAGTACTCAATTAATAATTGGTAAATGAATGAAAAAAATGAATAAAATGAAAGTGTGGCCTAATGGGATAATGGTATTTTTCTTTAATCAACATATCTCAAAATCAGATTCCATTTATTACACCAGTCTTATATGCTAGCCTTTAAGCCTAGCTTGGAGAGATAGTGTCCACATAAGAAAGTTCATCCGCAGAGAAATTGGTATAACTATTCTGTATAAACTTGATAATTTAGAATTCGCAACATAATACACCCTTCTTTGGGGAAATTTACAGTGCAATTTGGCTACAACATTTATTTTTTAATCTGTAACTCCCAAAACATAGCTCAATGATATTATTTCTTAGTTTAACACTTTCCCACTATGATATTTTTCTTTGTTTCTCATCCATTTGCATTAGATTTTGTTCAATACTTTTTCTTGAAATGAATTTCATTTAATCCAAAATTTTTTCCTACGTTAAAACATTATTATTCACCAGAACTTTTGGTCATGATATGATAAACCAACATAAGTATACTGATTTATAGAATTCCAATTAAAAACAACCTTGATATTATGGTTATTTTACATCAATTTAAAAATGTCAGATTTTTCACATTTGCATTCTTTTCACAATATTGAAAAGTGTGTAGAGTTTCTTATCTTTATCTTAGAGAACTTCTTTGAGGGTCATATTGAGAAGAACACCTTTCAAAGTTAAATTTAATAATTAATATCACACTGTACACTCTGGAGGGGTGGGGACTGCATTTTATTGGGTTAGCAGTTAGCGAACTTAATAAAAGGCAAATTATAAATATTTTAGGCTTCGTAGGCCAAGAAGCAAGTCAAGAATATTATGCAGGTTCTTATATAACAAAAGAGAAATAGATTTTGACAATATTCTTTTTGATGACGCTCAAAATATAACAACAACAGTAATGCATGAGTACATTTTTTTTTGTAAGACAGGTCAACTAATGAGAATGGAGGTTTTTTGAGATGATCTTTTCACTAGTTGGGGTCCAAAGTTAGTGTTCTCTATTACCAAATGATTACAAATGTTTGTTTGTAAAAAACTTCTTAGCTCGTGGATCATGCAAAAACAGACAGAGACTGAAATGGTATAAGCTGTGGTTTGCCACCTTCTGACACATAGAAACAAGAGCAGATAGATTCAGGTAGACCTATCTCTCATCATTACTATTGCTACATCTTACAAGTTATTGCATGTTTTATCTTTATTATTCAGTTCAAAATATTTTGTAAATTCTAATGTGATTCCTTCTTTAATCCATTGAGGTTTTTATAAAGTATATTACTTATTTTTTAATTTTAGAATTAACTTACTATTCCGTGTGATTTCATTGACATGAAATAAACTAATATTCATTAAAACTCTCATCCAATTAACTTCTTCACTGTCTTCAAGATTCTTTGTTATCAATTTTAGGAAATATGACTTCTGCTTTTTAAACTAATTTTTAAGATAAAATCAAATTCATTTTAATGAACCGTGGGAGTGCAAGTATCTCTTTGAGATCCAGTTTTCAATTATTTTGGTAAATACCCAGAAGTGGAATTGTTGGATCATAAGGTTGTTCTCCTCTTAATTGTTTGAGGACCACTCATACTGCTTTTCTTAGCAACTACAACATTTTACATTTTCAACAACAGCACACAAGGATCCCCGTTCCTTTACATTCTCGCCAACACTTGTTCTTTTATATTTTTGGTAGCAGGTGTGCGGTAATATCTCATTGTGATTTTGATTTGGATTTTCCTGATGATCAGTGATGTTGAGCACCTTTGTACTCTCATGTTCATTGCAACATTGCTCACAATAGCCATTATCCACTTTTTTCCAAAATTTTTCCTAATTTCACTGAAATTCATATTTTTAAGTTTGAGTTTTTAATATATAATCCTCGTCTGCCTTAGTCTTATATTCCAAATTTCTTGATCACGTTAGGAAAACAACAACAAAAAAATAGTATTTGTTAGCAACAATCGCCTCTTACACATAGTTCAGAGCATGCCTTTTCCTAGCACATAACTGTCATTCACTAGTTTTCCATATGTTGGCATAGGACTTTGCTTACAAGTGTCACACAGGGATTCAGACTTACAGAGCAACAACTATCTGTATAATTTTTCAACAGGGCACACAGTTATTTAAATCTTATATCTCAATTATAAAATAGAGGATTGCAATTAGATCATTTGTAAACATTCGATCCCCAAGACATTAATTACTAAATTAATGTCATAAATTACCTGGTCTCAGGTAGTTCTTAAATTCTCATTTTGTGCACTGACATTAAGTTCTACGAATTCAAAACGCAGTGTGAAAACAGACTAATACAGAAAATTGGTACCGGAAGTAGGGCTCTGCTATGAAGATAACTGAAAATATGGAGGCAACTTTGGAACTGGGTAACGGGTAGAGATTGGAACAATTTTGTAGGGCTCAGGAGAAGACAGAAAGATGCAGGAAAGTTTGAAACTTTCTAGAGACTTGTTGAATGGTTTTGACCAAAATGCTGATAGTAATATGAAAAATGAAGTTCAGGCTGAGGTGGTCTCAGATGGAGAAGAAGAACTTATTAGGAACTGGAGTAAAGGTCACTCTTGCTACTCTTCAGCAGGGAGACTGGTAGCCTTGTGCCCCTGCCCTAAAGATCTGTAGAACTTTGAATTTGAGAGACATAATTTAGGGTATCTGGTGGAAGAAATTTCTAAGTAGCAAAGTGTTGAAGAGGTGGCCTGGCTGTTCGTGAAATTCTATGCTCATTAGCATTAGCAAAGGGAACCTATATTTACAAATTAAGCACAGCATAAAAGTTTGGGAAATTTGCAGCCTGATTATGTGGTAGAGAAGAAAAACCCATTTTCTGTGGAGAAATTCAAGCCAGCTACAGAAATTTTCATGAGTAAAGAGGAGCCAAATGTTAACAGTCAAAACAATGGAAAAAATGCCTGCAGGGCATTTCAGAGACCTCACAGCAGTCCCTCCCATCACAGGCCCAGAGGACTAAGAGGGAAATACGGTTTCATGGGCCAGGCCTAGGGCCCTGCTGCTCTGTGCAGCTTTGAGACATGGTGACTTGCATCCCAGTTGCTCTAGCTCCAGCCGTACTAAAAGGGGCCGAGATAAATCTTGGGCCTGTTGCTTCAGAGGGTGCAAGCCCTAAGCCTTGGTGGCTTCCACACAGTATTGGTCCTGTGAATGCACAGAAGACAAGAACTGAGCTTTGTGATCATCCGTATACATTTCAGAGGATGTATGGAAACACCTGAATATCCAGGCAGAAATGTGCTGCAGGGACAGAGCCCTCATGGAGAACCTCTATTAGGGGAATACAAAGGAGAAATGTTGGGGCAGCCACACAGATGTACTGCCTAGTGGAGCTGTGAAAAGACAGCCACAATCCTCCAGACCCCAGAATGGTAGATCGACCAACAGCTTCCCATGTGCCTGGAAAAGCAGTAGGCACTCAATGCCAGCCCATGAAAGCAGCTGTGGGGAACGTATCATGCAGAGGCATGGAAAAGAGCTGCCCAAGGCCTTGGGAGCCCACGCCTTGCATCTGCGTGACCTGGTTGTGATGTGAGACATCGAGTCAAAAAAGATTATTTTTGGAGCTTGAAGACTTAATAACTGCTCTGCTGGGGTTTTGGACTTGCATGGGGCCTGTAGCCCCTTTGTTTTGGCTGATTTCTCCCTTTTGGAATGGGATTACTTACCCAATGCCTGTACCTCCATTTAACTTGGAAGTAATTAACTTGCCTTGGATTTTACAGGCTCATAGGCAGAAAGGACTTGCCTTGTCTTAGATGAGACTTTGGACTTGGACTTTTGAGTTAGTGCTGGAATGAGTTAAGCCTTTGGGGGACTGTTGAGAAGGTATTATTTGTTTTGAAATGTGAGAAGGACACGAGATTTGGGAGGGGCCAAGGCAGAATTATATGGTTTGGCTCTGTGTTCCCACCCAAATCTCATGTTGAACTGTAATCCCCAATCGTCAGGGAAGGGAGCTGTTGGGAGGTGATTGGCTCATGGTGGTGGATTTTTCTCTAGCTGTTCTTGTGATAGTGAGTTAGTTCTCATGAGATCTGGTTGTTTAAATGTGTGCAGCACATCCGCCTTTGCTCTTTCTCTCTCTTTCTCCTGTTCCACCACTGTAACACATGCTTACTTCCCCTTCACCTTCTGTCATGATTGTAAGTTTTCTGACTCCTCCCAGTCATAATTCCTGTTAAGCCTGTGGAACTGTGAATCAAACCTCTTTTCTTTATAAATTAACTATTAATCTCAAATAGTTCTTTATAGCAGTGTGACAACAAATTAATACATCAGTCTACCACTATGGACATTTAGATTGAGTCCATGTTTTGCTATTTTGAAGTGTTGCAATGAACATACATGTGCATGAGTCTTTATGATATAATGGTTTACATTCCTCTGGGTATATACCCAGGAAGGGGACTGCTGCCTCAAATAGTAGTTCTGTCTTTAGCAATTTGAGTAATCATCACACTGTTTTCCACAACTGTTGAACTAATTTACACTCCCAATAACAGTGTATAAGCATTCCCTTTTCTGTGCAACCTCTTCAGCACTGGTTACTTTTTAACTTTTTAATAACAGAAGATTAAAATTGGACCCCTTCCTTTAACCATATACAAAAATAAACTCAATATAGTTTAAAGACTTAAATGTAAAACCCAAAACTATAAAACCCCTGCAAGACAACGTAGGCAATACCGTTCTGGACATAGGAAGTGGCAAATATTTTGACAAAAACACCAAAAGCAATTGCAACAAAAACAAAAATTGACAACTGGGATTAGATTATTAAAGAGGTTCTGCACAGCAAAAGAAACTATTAACAGAGTAAAAAGACAAACTACAGAATGGGAGAAAATACTTGAAACTATGCATCTGACACAGGTCTCCTATGCAGCATCTATAAGAATCTTTAACAAATTTACAAGAAGAGAACTTATTTTTAACTTCTTACCAGATGTTATGTTAGCAAAGTTAAAGCATGTTCAAAAACCAAGTCTATACTACTATATAGAACATACTACTGATCCGAATTTCCTTTTTCAGTTAATGGTATCACCATGCACCAAAACAAATTGTTCAAATACTATGAGTTGTATTAGGATTCATTCTCAAATGGAAAGAGTATGACCTTGGAATCAAACACACCTGGCTTCAAATAGGGCATCTCCATTTCCTTGCCATTTGACCTTGGGAAAATTAAATAACCTGCAAGAGTTCTATTCTTTTCTATTTGTAAAATAGAAATAAATATGTGTATCACACAAGGCTATTACCAGGATTAAATGGCATAGCATATGTAAAACACCTGGCAGAGTGCTGGGCATATAAAACATATATGCTTCATAAATATACATCAACTCGTTTTTTTTCCTCTCATTTCAAATAGATTAACAGATCCTTTTGATCTGTGACTGAAATATTTTGTGAGTCTTTTCTTTCTTTCCAGTATCTTGGAATAATAATTATTAATTATTTTCTCATAATATTTTTCCAGAACAGATCAGTATCTTTTCCCTAGTTCTTTTTTAGTAATCTCTCTTATCCAACCCATTCTCTAAATTTCTACAAAATAGCTTTCTAAAACATAGGTCTGATCCTGTTGTTCACTTTTAGTACTTTATATTTTTCCTTTATAAGTATGTAATTCTGTATCTTTTGGTTCTAATTTGCATAGTATATTAATATAAGTGTATCACAAGTGGTACAAGTATACTTCTGCAACTTTTAACCTTGCATCTTTGGGGCACATACCTTCTTAGGTACACAAAACTCTCATTTATTAATAGTTATGTTCATAGCACATTTCAGAAATATGCAACAAGGTATTTCTCTTTTTCTGTTGGTAAATATTTGTGTGCTTTGACTGTTCTAGTACATTTTTTCATATATATATGTATAATTATATAGATATGCAAAGTTTTATAGACATTAAAGTTTTATGTATATATGTGTATATTATATATATATATATATAAAACTTTGTAATCACCACCCAAAACAAGGTATAGAATAGTTCCAGTATTGCAGAAGTCCACTATTAACCCATCCCCTGAGAATACAATTCTGATTTCTATTGCTATATATTTATGTTCTTGAACTGCATAGGTATCAATTCACTCTTTTGGATCTAGCCTCTTTTCCTAAATATTGTGTCTATAAGACCCATCTATGTTCTGCGCATAGTCACAGTTCCCCCACCCCATTATATAAATGAGATACTCAAGAGCAATAAAGGGAGAATGAAATATAATTTATGTCATTTTCAAAACGTATTTATCCATTATATTCTTGAGGTACATTTTTATTATTTCTAGTTTCATGCTATTAAGAATAAAAACTTTATTTAATGAACATTTACACTACTTTCTTTTCCGATTTTACCTAAGGGTGAAATTGCTATATCATAAAATAAGTACATGTTTAATAGATACTCTCTATACCAGCTTTTTCAAAGTGGGCTACTAATCTATATACTTAGCAGAAATTTATGACAGTTTCAGTTGCTTCACAACCTCAGAAATACTTGATATTCTGGTTGCCATTCTGCTAAGTCTATAGTGATATCACATTATGGTTGCACTTTCCTTTTCACTGATAACAAACATTTTAAAGTATCTTTTCATATATGATTATTAGCATTTGAATATCCTTCTTTCAAAAGTGGCTTTTCAATATTTTACCCATAATTTTATTAGGTTTTCTTTGTAATTTTAAGACTTTTTATATAGTCCAGAATGAATCATTCGTTGAATATATATTTTGCTAATATATTCACTAAATCTGTGACTTATTTTCTCCTCTTAATGTAAATTTTATAAACTTATTTAGTTTTAAATTTTCATGAAGTGCAAAAACAATTAGATTTTTTTGTTATTAGTGGTGTTATACTGCTTAATACATTAAGTTCAAAAATATTTTTGTTTCTTTTATAAGTTTTATTGTTTTAGATTTTGCATTTATTTCTATGATATGATGCATCTGGAATTAATTTCTGTATATTGTGTGATGTAGGGTCAAGGACCATTTTTTCCATATGGTTATTTAATTCACCCACCATCATTTATTGAAAAAACAATCATTTTCCCCACTGAATTGTGGAAGTGACTTTGTCATTAATCAGGTTACTGTATATATTTGTGTCTGTTCTGAAATCTGTATTCCCTGCCATTGAAATATTTCTTTATCTTTGTACCCATATCACAATGCATAAACTGCTGTATTTTAAAAATAAGTTTCATAACTGGTAGTGTATATAATCCAGTTCGTAATTTTTGAGATCACCTTCCTGTTATAGATTCTAGGTCTTTTGAATTTTAACATACATATTGAAACTAGTTTGCCAATATATTTTTAAAATCCACTGGAGTTATATTGGAATTTCATTTAAGTTAAAATAGAATTTGATGACAATTGACATCTTAATAATTGAGACTTCCAATCTAAAGACACTGCAATACATTTACTTAAGTCACTTAATTTATTAGTTCTCTATGTGGAAATTTTATTCATCTTTTGTTAAAATTATTCCTCGTTACCTACAGATTATTGATGTGTATGTAAATGGTATTGTTTTTGCCTTAATATTCTTTTTTTTTCCTAGTTACGTAGGAATATAATTGATTTTTCTATATTGGTATACAGAGAGCTATCTAGCCAAATTTTCTTATTAATTGCAGTAATTTATCTGATAATTCATTCAGATATTTTTATACAATCATATGCTTTTTAAAAATAATGGCAGTTTTACTTTTCCATCCCAATATTCATAATTTCTATTAGTTTTTCTTGCCTTATTGCACTGGATAAAACTCCTAAGGCAATTGTAGTCATTGCTATCTCATCTCAAACTGACATACAAAGCATTTGATTAATTACCATTTTTCTCTGGCTGTCTTTACTACTTATCATATTAATGGCTTTTTCTTTTTAATTGATAAATGTATCATAAATACATTTTGAGTTTTATTAAATGGTTGTTTATAGTCTACTGATAAGATTGTATTGCCTGTCTTTATTCTTTTTAATATAGTCAATAACTGCCAGGTGTGGTGGCTCATGCCTGTAATCCCATCACTTTGTGAGGCAAGGTAGGTGAATCACATGAGGTCAGGAGTTCGAGACCAGCACAGCCAACATGGTGGAACCCTGTCTCTAGTAAAAATACAAAAATTAGCTGGGCATGGTGCGGTGTGACTGTAATTCCAGCTCAGGATGCTGAGACAGGAGAATCACTTGAACCTGGGAGGTGGAGGTTGCAGTGAGCTGAGATAATGCCACTGCACTCCAGCCTGGGTGACAGAGTGAGATTCTGTGTCAAAATAATAATAATAATTAATAATAATAATATAGTTAATAACATCAATGTTAAGCCAAACTGTTCATATATCAGTAGGTTCAATTTACTGATATTTTGTTCAGGAGTTTTGCCTAACAGATAGTGATTTATATTTGATTTTCTTGAATTGTCCTACCACGCATTGCTATCAAAATCTGAAGTCCTCATAAAAGTAATTGGGAAGATTTTTATTTGTTCCTGTTCTCTAAAATAATTTTTATGTTTTTTTTTTAATATTTGGTGGAATTTGGATAAATTCTACCTGGGAGTAGAATTTTTCTTGGAAGATATTTTTAGTATGAATTATTTTTAGGCACATAGGACTCTGTAGTTCCTCCCCGTCCCTCTGATTTTATCAATTTGTTTTTTAGGAAATGCTTTTGCAAGAGGAAATAAATTCTTTGCATAAGAACTTATTCCTCTTGTCTAGCTATAATTTTGTTTCCTTCACCTAAATATTAGATTTCTTAGACCAAATTATTTAGTATTTATAATATTGTATCTTCTTAGGATGTTTTATTTATTTATTTAATGGATACAGTCACGTGGCCCTTAACAATCGTTATACACTATGAGAGAAATGCATTGTTACGTGATTTTGTCATTGTGTGAATATCACAGATTGCCACACAAAAACCTAGGGGATATAGCCTCCTATACACCTATGTTATAGGTACAGCCTATTGCTCCTAGGCTAAAAACTTGTACAGCATGTTATTGTACTGAATATAGTAGACAATTGCAACACAATGGTAACTATAAGTGTATCTAAACATATTTAAACATAGAAAAGGTATAGTAAAAATATAGTATTATAATTTTATGGGACCATGTTTTATATGTGGCCCATAGTTGATAGAAACATTGTTAGGTGGCCATGACTGTTCTTATTTTTTATTTATTTACTAACTTTAACAATTAACTTTGGACATGCACAATTATAACTTAATCAATTATTTTATGAGTATGGAGGCAATATTACAATAAATGTGGCCTTTTTGTCATATAAAATTGTTATATTTATCATGTACAGCATGATTTGACATATGTATACATTGTGAAATTGCGCATTTGAACTAATTAACATAGTATTATATTCCTCCTATTTAACTAAGATTTTGTATCCTTTGACCAGTGCCCCTGCCAAATTGCTGATTTGGATCCCCAAATCCCTGACAGCCTCTAGTACCTAGCATTCTACTCTTCACTTCTGTGTACAGCTTTTATAGATTCCACATATAAGTGGGATCATGAGGTATTTGTCTTTCTCTGCCTGGATTACTGCACTTACCATAATGTCCTCCAGGTTCATCCATGCTGTTGCAAATGACAAGAATTCCTTTTTTAAGGTGGAATAATATTTTATTGTGTATAATATCCATTCATTCATTCATTCATGGACACTTAGGTTGATTTCATATCTTGGCTTTTGTGAATAGTGCTGCAATAAACATGGAAGTGCAGATGTTTCCTCAAGATGCTGATTTCATTTCCTTTGGACATATACCCAGTAGTGTGATGCCTGGATCCTATGGTAGTTCTGCTTTTAATTTATAAGTAATCTCTATACTGTATTTTGTAATAGCTGAACCAAGATATATTCCCATAAGCATTGCATGAGTGTTTCCCTTTCTTCACATCCTTACCAGCATTTGTTATTTTCCATATTTTTATAATAGCCATTCTAATTAAGTTGATATAATGAAATCAGATTGTGGTTTTAATTTGCATATTTCTGATGACTAGTGATATTAAGCTCCTTTGTCATATACCAGTTGGTCATTGTATGCATTCTTTAGAGAAATGCCTATTCAGACCCATTGCTCATTTTAAAATTGTGTTATGTGTATGCTTGATAATGAATTGTTTAAGTTTCGTATGTATTTTGGATATTAAACTCTTATTGGATGTGTGAATTGTAAATATTTTCTCCCATGTGATAGGTTGTCTTTTCACTCTGCTGATTATTAAACCCTTATTGGATGTGTGGTTTGTAAATATTTTCTCCCATGTGATAGGCTGTCTTTTCACTCTGCTGATTGTTTACTTTGCTGTGCAAAGGCTTTTTCGTTTGACATAATCTCATTTGCCAATTTTTGCTTTTGTTGCCTGTGTTTTCGTACCATATTCTAAAATTAGTTTCCCAAACCAATGTCATAGAGCTTTTCTTTTCCGTTTTTTCTAGCAATTTTACAATTTCAACTGGGGGTTCATCTAGAATTCCTTAGGATCATTTAAAATGTTCTTAGTATCTGCAGAAACTTCTGTTTTCTATTTTATTTTATTTAAAACAAATTGACATATAATAATTGTACATGCTTATGAGGTGCATAGTGATGTTTCAATACATATAATGTACAGTGATCAGATCAATGTAATTAGCATATTTATAATCTCAAATATTTATTGCTTTTTTGTGTTTGAAATGTCCAATGCCTTCCTTTTAGCTATTTAAAACTATGTAATAGATCATCGTTAACTATAGTCATTCTATATTGGTATGGAACACTAGAATGTATTCCTCTTATCTAGCTATAGTTTCGTATCCTTTAATAAATCTCTAATTCTAATTCATTGCTAATTTTATTCACACTGGTAATTTCATTTGTATTTTCTCTTTCAAACTTTTTCTTACTAGAATTTATTATTTGATTTATTTTTTTCATAGAAAATCATCTGTGCTGATTTTTTCTATTGCAAGTTTTAAAAAGCTATTTATTTTTGTTCCTGTATTAAATATTTTTTCATTCTTTCTTCTGTATTTAAGTTTCTATTCTCTTTATAGTCTTTTTTTATTTTCAAACTTTTATTATTTTCAAGCTTTTATTATTTTTAACCTTTCCTCTTTTCTGTGATGTATTACACATTTTCTTCAGACATATTTTACATATTTTCTTCAGACATCTTCTTTGACATATTTTGACATGACATATCTTTATTATTATTCACTTTCTATGGATTAAATTGTGTTTCCCCCTCAACTCACCTCCAATGTAATGGTATTTGGAGATGAGGCCTTTGGGAGGTAATTAGATTTAGATAAGACTATGAAACTGAGGTTCTCATGATGAGATTTGTGCCCTGATAAGAAAAGAAATCAAGACAATGGGGAGTCTCTCTTGGCTCTGAGGCAATGACAGCTAGCTTTTTTGCTTCCTTGTCTATGCTTCTATGCTACCATCTCAAGTTTCTATGATTTAGAGGATCTTTCTCAGTTTCTAGCTGAATTCCAGTGTTCTCCCTTAGTACTCTGTTTGGCATATGATTATCTACTTATTGTTTTGGTCTTTCTTTGTGGAGGAGGCAAGTGGCTATTTTGATGACTTGCTCTGGGCAGCCATGGTTTGTGGAAGATGTGCTTGCTCTGGCCCCTGCATCCCCAGTATGGGCTACTTTTTATAATAAAGAAAGGGTAACCCATAAAGAGGAACCAACAAACCAAAGGGCAGACACAGAAGCAAACTTAAACGGAGTAGAATTGAGTACTAATTAAGGCAGGGCAACTGGATTTCAGAATTACTCTATATCGGTGACTTATAATGTGCCTCTCATTCTCCCTGTCTTTGAATGATAGTATCTATCCCTCCCTGTATCATCATTGGGGAACAGATAACCTATCTCTTGGATAAAACTATCTAGGTATTTGGAAAGCAAAGTAACCTGTTTCTTCAGTGAACTGGTCTTCAGATTGATAGGAAGAATTCAGGAGCTGTACATTGGTGCATCAAAAAAATACCCAAATTGGGTTAGGTGATGAGACTCTGTAATTCAAGCTGATGTAATAATGGAATGAGACCTTAAGCGTATTGGGGAGACAGTGAGTGAGGAAAATAGTGGAGGATCATACATTTGAAAGATGACAACAACATCACCACCCTATCTGTTTATATATGCTATGGTTTTGATGCTCCTTTCATTGCAAGTTCAATTCTCTGTCCTCAATCCTTGAATTTCATTGAGTTTGTGCTTTGCTTATGACTGATAAAATGATACAAAAGTGGTATCAGTGACTTCTGAGGCTAAGAATAGACAACGATGCTTCCACCGTATTCAATGGATCACTTCTACTTGAAGACTTGTTTCCGCGTAAGAAAGTTGACTATCTTATGGTCAAAATACTGTGTGTAATTCAAGCACTTGGAAAAACCATGTGTGCTCTTACTTGGAATGCCAGTTTTTGATTCTTTCCAGCTCAGAAATCATATGGATAAACCAGACTTCAGATGATTCTATAACCCACTAATTGGGGTCATAAGATTACATACCAGTGAAATTAACATATTTGTTGATTTGGAATACATGCAAGTATCATCCTTTTTAAAGCTCTTTGGTATCTCTCTCCTGAAGTTCAGGAGTTGTTTTTTAAAATCCTTCTAGCAGTAATTCCTTAATTTTGGTATAGGTTATACCCTTATGTTGACATGTCCTGCCCCAAGCTAGAACTTCCCACTTCATCAGGAAACTTTGCTTTCCTTGTGTGAAAAGTCATATTTTTAGAGCACATTCTAGGTACTGTGAATAATTGTCACTATTGAGCTGCCTACTTTTTCTATGTCTTTTAGTAGATGGAATGAATACACATAAACACACATGCATACAGTTATATATAATCCACAAATAAATGTGTGTGTGAATGTATATACACATAAATATATTGAATTATAAGTTTATGAAGATATTTCCAATTTTAACTCAACTAAATTAATTTATATAATAAATGTAAATACTATTATTTACATAATAAATATTACATAATATACTTACATAATATGTTATATCAGTATTTCTTCCCTTGAACACTGTGAATATTGATTTTATAGGTGGAGGGAACAATAGATTTAGAATGTCCTTTTATTAGTCTTTTTGTTTTACACAGACAACAATCTAATGACTGTTGGACCTTCTTTTTCTGTCTTATATATGTTAATTTCTGCCAAATATTTTATCTTTTTCATTTCTCATGAATTTTAAATTATGACTTCTTTTTTATGGGCTATTATCATTAAAGCATTTTCAGTTATGTTTATTTGTTCTTAGTTTCCTTCTAGTTTAATTTTCATTACTGATTTTTCCCTTTTTTCCTTTATAATTCTTATAAAGTTATATTTCTTTAATTTTAATTCTTATAAAATTATAATTATAATTCTATAATATAAATTTTAAATTATATTATCATATTTTGGGGTTTTTCTGGTTTTGGTTTATGTTATTTCATTCTTATAGCACTCTCATCCTTTTTATTGTTTTTGGAAAAATAGTTTACAGTTTTAAAATCTGTTTTATTTTGTATGAGACAATGGAATTGGCTAGTTTATTTTTTTTTAATTTTTTTATTTCCATAGGTTATTGGGAACAGGTGGTGTTTGTTTACATGAGTAAGTTCTTTAGCAGTAATTTGTGAGATTTTGGTGTAGCCATCGTTTTAGCTGTATACATTGCCCCCAATTTGTAGAGTTTTATCCCTCACCCTCTTCTCACACTTTCCTCCTAAGTCCCCAAAGTCCACTGTGTCATTCTTATGCCTTTGCATCCTCATAGCTTAGCTCCCACTTGCGAGTGAGAATATATGATATTTGCTTTACCATTCCTGAGTTACTTCACTTAGAATAATAGTCTCCAATCTCATCCAGGTCACTGCGGATGGCATTAATTCATTCCTTTTTATGGCTGAGTAGTATTTCATCATATAAATATACCACAGTTTCTTTATCCATGCGTTGATTTATGTGCATTTGGGTGGATTCCACATTTTTGCAATTGTGAGTTGTGCTGCTATAAACGTGTGTGCAAGTATGTTTTTTGTATAATGACTTATTTTCCTCTGAGTAGATACCCAGTGGTGGGACTGCTGGATCAAATGGTAGTTCTACTTTTATTTCTTTAAGGAATCTCCACACTGTTGTCCATATTGGTTGTACTAGTTTACATTCCCACCAACAGTGTAGACACGTTCCCTTTTCACTGCATCCACACAAACATCAATTATTTTTTGATTTTTTGGTTATGGCCGTTCTTGAACCATTCTTGAAGGTGTAAGGTGGTATTGCATTGAGGTTTTGATTTGCATTTCCCTGATCATTAGTGATGTAGAGAATTTTTAAATATTTTTTGGCCATTTGTATATCTTCTTTTGAGAATTGTCCATTCACGTCCTTAGCCCATTTATAATGGGATTATTTGTTTATTTCTTGGTAATTTGTGTGAGTTCATTGTAGATTCTGGATATTAGTCCTCTGTCAGATGTATAGATTGTGAAGATTTTCTCCCACTCTGTGAGTTGTCTGTTTACTCTGTGTACTGTTCCTTTAGCCATGCAAAAGCTCTTTAGTTTAATTAAATCCCAGCTATTACTCTTTATTTTTTGTTTTGTTTGTTTTGTTTTATTTATTTATTTTTCAGACCGAGTCTTGCTCCGTGCCCAGGCTGGAGTGCAGTGGCGTGATCTCCGCTCACTGCAAGCTCCGCCCACCGGGTTCATGCCAGTCTCCTGCCTCAGCCTCCCGAGTAGCTGGGATTACAGGCACCTACCACCATGCCCAGCTAATTTTTTGTATTTTTAGTAGAGATGGGGTTTCACCGTGTTAGCCAGGATGGTCTCTATCTCCTGACCTCATGATCCGCCCACCTCAGCTTCCCAAAGTGCTGGGATTACAGGCATGAGCCACTGTGCCCAGCCTACTGTTTGTTTTTATAGCATTTGCTTTGGAATTCTTGGTCATGAAATCCCTGCCTAAGCCAATGTCTAGAAGGGTTTTCCAATGTTATCTTCTAGAATTTTTGTAATGTCGGGTCTTAGATTTAAGTCCTTGATCCATCTTGAGTTGATTTTTGTATAGGTGAGAGATGAGGATCTAGTTTTATTCTCCTACATGTGGCTTGCCAATTACCCCGGCATCAGTTGTTGAATAGGGTGTTCTTTCCCCACTTTATGTTTTTGTTTGCTTTATTGAATATCAGTTGCTTTATTGAAGATCAGTAAGTATTTGGGTTTATTTCTGGGTTTTCTATTGATTTCTGGGCTTATTTTTATACCAGTACCATGCTGTTTTGGTGACTATGGCTTTATATTATAGTTTGAAGTTGGGTAATGTGATGCCTCCAGATTTGTTCTTTTTGCTTAGTCTAGCTCTGGCTATGTAGGCCCTTTTTTGGTTCTGTATGAATTTTAGGATTTTTTTTTCTAATTCTGTGAAGAATTATGGTGGTGTTTTGATGGAATTTGCATTGAATTTGTAGACTGCTTTTGGCAGTATTGTGATTTTCACAATATTGATTCTACCCATCCATGAGCATGGGATGTGTTTCCATTTGTTTGTGTCATCTATGATTTCTTTTAGCAGTGTGTTGTAGTTTTCCTTGTAGAAGTCTTTCAGCTCATTGGTTAGATATATTCCTAAGTTTTCTTTCTTTTTTTTTTTTAGCTATTGTAAAAGGGGTTGAGTTCTTGTTTTGATTCTCAGCTTGGTTACTGTTGGTTTATAAAAAAGCTACTGATTTGTGTACACTAAATTTGTATCTGGAAACTTTGCTGAATTTTTTTTATCAGTTCTAAGAGCTTTCTGGAGGAGTCTTTAGGGTTTTCTACGTAAATGATCATATCATCAGCAAACAGCAACAGTTTAACTCCTTCTTTACCAATTTGGATGCCCTTTATTTATTTCTCTTGTCTGATTGCTCTGACTGGGACTTCCAGTACCATGTTGAAAAGGAGTGGTGAGAGTGGGCATCCTTGTCTTGTTCCAGTTCTCAGAGGGAATGCGTTCAACTTTTCCCCATTCAGTATTATGTTGGCTATGGGTTTGTCATAGATGGCTTTTATTATTTTGAGGTATGTCCCTTGTATCCCAATTTTGCTGAGAGTTTTAATCATAAACGATGCTAGATTTTGTTGAATGCTTCTTCTGCATCTATTGAGATGGTTGTGTGATTTTTGTTATTAATACTGTTTATGTTTTGTATCACATTTATTGACTCATGTATGTCAAACCATCCTTTCATCATTGGTATGAAACCCACTTGATCATAGTGAATTATCTTTTTGATATGTTGTTGGATTCGGTTAGCTAGTATCTTCTTAAGGATTTTAGCATCTATGTTCATCAGGGATATTGGTCTGTAGTTATTTATTTATTTTTTTGGTTGTGTCCTTTCCTGGCTTGGGTATCAGGGCGATAGTTCATAGTATAATTTAGGGAGGGTTTTCTCTTTCTCTATCTTGTGGAATAGTGTCAATAGCATTGGTACCAATTCTTTTTTGAATGTCTGGTAGAATTCTGCTGAGAATCCTTCTGCTCCTGGACTTTCTTGGTAATTTTTAATTTTCTTTTTCAATGTAGCTCCTTGTTATTTGTTGGTCTGCTCAGGGTATCTAATTCTTCCTGTCTTAAGCTAGGAGGGTTGTATCTTTCCAGGAATTTATCCATCTTCTCTTGGTTTTTTAACTTATGTACATAAAGGTGTTCATAGTAGCCTTGAGTAATCTTTTGTATTTCTGTGGTGTCAACTGTAATATCTCGTTTCATTTCTAATTGAGCTTATTTGAATTTTCTCTCTTCTTTTCTTAGTTAATGTTACTAATGGTCTATCAATTTTATTTATCTTTTCAAAGAAACAGCTTTTTGTTTTTCATTTGTCTTTTGTATTGTTTTGTTTGTTTGTTTCAATTTCAATTAGTTCTGCTCTGGTTTTGTTTATTTCCTTTCTTCTGATTGGTTTGGGTTTTGTTTGTTCTTGTTTCTCTAGTTCCTTCAGGTGTGACCTTCATTGTCTGTTTTTGCTCTTTCAGTCTTTTTAATGTAGGCATTTAGGGCTATGAACTTTCCTCTTAGCACCACCTCTGCTGTACCCCAGAGGTTTTGATAGGTTGTGTCACTATTGTCGTTTACTTCAAAAACTTTTTTAATTTTAATCTTCATTTCATTTTTGACCCAATGATCATTTAGGGGCAGGTTATTTAATTTCCATGTATTTGCATGATTTTGAATTTTTTTTTTAAATTTTTTGAGTTGGTTTCCAGTTTTATTCCACTGTGGTCCAAGAGAGTGCTTAATGTAATTTCAATTTTGTTAAATTTATTGAGGTTCGTTTTGTGGCCTATCATATGATCTATCTTGGAGAAATTTCCATGCACTGTCAAATAGAAAGCTTATTCTGTGGTTTTTGGGTAGAATGTTCTGTAAATATCTGTTAAGTCCATTTGTTCCAGGGTATAGTTTAAATTCATTGTTCTTTGTTGACTTCCTGTCTTGATGACCTGTGTAGTGCTGTCAGTGGAGTATTGGAGTCCCTCACTATTATTGTGGTGGTGTTTATCTCATTTCCTAGGCTGTTAGTAATTGTTTTATAAATTTGAGAGCTCCAGTGTTAGGTTCATATATATTTAGAATTGTGATATTTTCCTGTTGGACAAAGCCTTTTATCATCATATAATGTCCCGCTTTGTCTTTTTAACTACTGTAACTTTAAAGTTTGTTTTGTCTGATATAAGAATAGCTACTGCTGCTATTTGTTGCCTGTATACTTTGGCCTTTTCTTTTCTTTTTTTGGATTTTTGTTTTAAAGGTCCTGTGAGATTTATGTTTTAAAGAGATTCTGTTTAGATGTGTTTCTAGGATTTGTTTCAAGATTTAGAGCTCCATTTAGCAGTTCTTGTAGTGCTGGCTTGGTAGTGAAGAATTCTCTTAGCATTTGTTTGTTTTGTTTCAGGAGGTTGAAGATAGGGCCCCAATCCGTTTTAGCTTGTAGGGTTTCTTCTGAGAAATCTGCTGTTAATCTGACAGTTTTTTTTTTTTTTTTAAATAGGTTACCTGGTGCTTTTGCCTCACAGCTCTTAAGATTCTTTCCTTCATCTTAACTTTAGATAACCTGATGATAATGTGTCTAGGTGATGATTTTTTGCAATGAATTTCCCAGGTATTTTTTGAGCTTCTTGTATTTGGATGTCTAGGTCTCTAGCAAGGCTAGGGAAATTTTCTTTGATAATTTCCCAAATATGTTTTTCAAACTTTTAGATTTCTCTTCTTCCTCAGGAACACTGATTTTTCTTAGATTTGGTCATTTAATGTAATACCAGACTTCTTGGAAGCTTTGTTCATATTTTCTTATTTTTTCCTTTGTCTTTGTTTAATTGGGTTAATTTAAAAACCTTGTCTTTGAGGTTTGAATTTTATTCTTCTGCTCGTTCAATTCTATTGCTGAGACTTTCCAGAGCATTTTACATTTATATAAGTGCATCCATTGTTTCCTGAAGTTTTGATTGTTTTTTTATTTATGCTGCCTATTTCACTGAAGATTTCTCCCTTCACTTCTTGTATCATTTTGTTTTTTTAATTTCCTTAAATTGGGCTTCACTTTTCTCTGGTGCCTCCTTGATTAGCTTAATAATTAAACTTCTAAATTATTTCTCTGGTTAATCCAGGATTTCTTTTTAGTTTTTACCCATTGCTGGTGAGCTAATGTGATGTTTTGGAGGTTAAAAAACTTTGTTTTGTCACATTACCAGAATTAGGTTTCTGGTTCCTTCTCATTTGGATAGGCTGTGTCAGAGGGAAGGTCAAGGGCTCAAGGCTTTTTTTCAGATTCTTTTGTCCCATGAGGTGTTCCCTTAATGTAGTACTCTCCCCCTTTTCCTAGGGATGTGGATTCATGAGAGCCAAGCTGTAGTGATTGTTCTCTCTCTTCTGGATGTAGCCACCCAGCAACTCTACCAGGCCCCAGGCTGGCACTGGGGGTAGTCTGCACGGAGTCCTGTGATGTGAACCATCTGTGGTCTCTCAGCCATGGATACCAGTACAGTATTCAATGTGTCTTCCGGGTCCTGCAGGAGCAATCCACTTCCTTCAGAGGATCTGTGCGTTACCTCTGTTTTCCTAATGTATTCCTGAAGTCGCTCTGGAGCAAAAGTTCTAAAATCTGTTTTAAAAGCCTGTTCTTCTGATGGGATTTTGTTGTCTATGGGGATATCATTTTGTCCTTGTTCTCTTTTATCTTATAATAACTTTGAGATTTAACCATTATGCATTTATTTGGCTCATTTTTAATAAAAGTAAGTGTTCCTGAACTTTTAAAACTTGATGGAGTTCAGTATGAACTTCACAGTTATCTTTCTTCTCTTGTTTGTATAGTGCTCAAATATATATTGACTTGATTTCTTAAATCTTCTCTCTCTGAACTCTCCTTGTTTAATTTTTCTCTCTTAATTTTCGCTATTGGCCTATCTTGCTCAATTTTTTAACGGTTTTATGAAAGTATAAGTGACATACAATAAACAGCATAGAGTTCAGTTGTATAAACTTGTAGGTTTTGACATATATATATATATATATATATATATATACCTGCGAAACCATCATTGAACCAAGAGTTTCCTTGTGATCTTTCATAATTCCTACCTGATGTTTCTTCCCACGCCTTTGACCATGCTTATACAACTGCTGATCTGCTTGGTGTCACTAGAGATTAATGTGAACTTTTTTGAATTTTATGTAAATAAAATCATATAGTATGTACTTTTTTGTATGGCTTATTTTTTTCTGCATAACCTTTTGAGATTTATTTACATTATATCATGTATCACTGTTTCATTCTGTATTATTGTGGATTAGTGGGGAATTAAAATACCAGTTTCTTTATCCATTCATCTGTTAATGGCCCCTTAGGTGTAGTTTCGGGCTGTTGTAATAAAGATGCTCTGAACATTTGTGCACAGGTCTTTGCGTAGTTGATAGTTTCATTTATCTTGGGCAAATAACTAGGCACAGAATAACTGAGTTGTATGGCAGGTGTATATTTAACTTAAATAAAAAACCTGCTAAACTGTTTCACAAAGTGGTTGTACCATTTTTACAATAACATCAGCAGTATATGAGTGTTTTATTTCTTTCACATGTGCAACAGTGAAACTTGGTATTAGATACCAACTTGGTATTAGATACCGACTTGGTATTAGATAACTTTATAATTTTAGGTATTCTGATATGTGTGTAGCAGTAATTGTGTTTTTATTTTGCAATTCCCTACTGACTAGTGCTCTTAATAATATTAACATGTACTTACTAATCATCAGTATCTCTTTTATGGTAAAATGCATATTGAATTATTTTGTCTATTTTTCTTGGGTTTGTATATTTATTACTGAACTGTCAGGAGTTCACATATTCTGGATACAAATCCTTTTTATAATGCATACTGTGCAAATATTTTTTCCTGCTCTGTGTCATGTCTTTTTATCTTGATACCAGTGTCTTTTGAGAGCAGAACTTCTTAATTTTGATAAAATCCAGTATATTACTTTTCTCCTTTATGCCTTATGCTTCTGGAAAACCAAATTCATAATATTTTTTTCTAGGTGTTCATAGTTTTAGGTTTCATCTTCAGGTCTATTTTTATTTTAAATAATTTTTGCATGTGGTGTGAGAGGTTTCTTTTACTTAATGGACAACCATTTGTTCCAGCATCACGTTAAAGACAATTTTAATGTTAAAGAAATTTTAATTGTCTTTAACATTAGTCATTGAATTGCCCTTGCAATTTTCTCAAAAACAATGATCGTATATATATATATACACACACACACACACACACACACACATACATATGTTCATGTGCGTTGATCCATTATCTGTCTTTAGTCCAATATTATAATGCTTTATATTATAATTTTAATGTTAAAGAAATTTTAATTTTCTTCATTGAATTGCCCTTGCAATTTTCTCAAAACCAATTGATCATATATATATTTGTATATATATATACACACACACACATATGTTCATGTGCGTTAATCCATTGTCTATATCTTTAGTCCAATATTATAATGTTTCTATTACTGCAGTTTTATAATTCTTTATGTTTGTGTTTAGTCCAATACTATAATGTTTTCATTACTGCAGTTTTATAATTCTTTACATTTTATTTTGACACATAATAATTGTACATATTTATAGGATAATGTTTTAATACATGTACACATTGTGTTATGATTAAATCAGGGTAATTAGCTGATGTATCACCTAAAACATTTACGGTTTTTTATGATGAAAACATAAAAAACCCTCTTTTCTTTTTAATATAGTTATTTTAAAATGTAATTATATTGTTAACTATAGTTATTCTATTGTAAAATATAACACTGAACTGATTCCTCTAACCTATCTGTAATTATGTTCCTGTTGACCAGTTTACTCTCCTGAACTCTTCTCCTCTAACCTTCTGAACTCCTGGTAACTATCATTCTACTCTCTCCTTCCATGAGATCAGCTTATAAAAATTATGCAAATGAGTGAGATCATGCAATATTTGTCTTTCTGTATCTGATATTTCATTTAACATAATTTTCTCCAGTTTCATACATGTCATGGCAAATGAAAACAAAATTTCATTCTGTTTTCTGGCTGAGTAGTATTCCATTCTCTGTGTACATGTGTGTGTGTGCACGTGTGTATGTGTAATTTTCTTTATTAATCGGTAATAGTGATGCAATAAACATGAGAATATAGACATCTCTTGAACATACTGATTTATTTCCTTTAGATATATACCCGGCAATAGGATTTCTAGATCCTACAATGGTTTCATTTGTAATTAATTTAGGAACATCCACACCCCTTTCTACAATGCCTGTTCTAATGTACATTTTCATCAAGAGTGCATATCTTTCTATATATCCTTACTGAAATTTGTTATTTTTTCTTTTTGATAATAGTAATTTTAAAAGATTAGATGATATCTCACTTTGGGTTTAATTTGCATTTCCCTGATTATTGATGGTGTTGAACATATTTTCCTACATCTGTTGGCCATTTGTATGTCACCTTTTGAGAAATGTCTCTTCAGTTATTATCTTTATTTTTAAAAAATTGCGTTGTTTATTTACTATTGAGTTGCTTGAGTTCCTCATACATTTTGGATATTGACCACTTTTCAGATGCATAGTTAGCAAATACTTTCCCTTATACTGTAGATTGTCTCTTTACTGAATGTTTCTTTTGCTGTGTGCAGAAGCTTTTTAGTTTGATGTAATCCCATTTGTCTGTTTTTGCTTCTTTTTTTTGTGATTTTGAGGTCTTATTAAAAAAATTCTTGCCCAGTCTAATTTCATGAAACACTTCCCCTATGTAGTCTCCTAGTAGTTTCATAGTTCTGGGTCTTATATTTAAGTCTTAAATCGTTGATCTTTGTGTAAAATGAGAAACAGGAATCTAGTTTTATCCTCCTACATGTGAATATCCAGTTTGCTCAGACTTATTTATAAGAGAGGTTGTCCTTTCCCTCATGTATGTTTATGGCACCTTTGTGAAAATTCAGTTGGCTGTCAATGCACAGATTTATTTCTAGCTTCTCTATTTTGTTCTATTAGTCTGCATGTCTGATTTTATGCCAGTGACATGCAGTTTTGATTGCTATAGCTTTTTCACATATTTTGATGTCAAGTAGTGTGATTCCTCCACCTTTACTCTGTATGCTCAAAACTGCTTTGGCAATCTGGGGCCTTTGTATTTCCGTATGAATTTTAAGTGTTTTTTTTTTTCTACTATTTTCAAATGTTAAACTAAGCTTGCACTACTGGAGTAAATCCAACTTGGTATTAATGTGCAATCACTTTATACAAATAAGTTGCCAACATTTTGTTAGAAGTTTTTGTGTCAAATTTCATGGGGAACAGTGCTCTGTGGTTTTCTGTATTTGTAATATTATCAGTTTGGTATCAGGTTAATGCTGGCCTCAAAAATATAAATTATGAAACATTTCTCCTTCAGTTTTTCTGGAAGTGTTTTGTAGAATTGATACAGTTTCATTTTTAATTAAGTACATTTTATTAAGGAAGCCACTTATAAGGTCTTTTGTTGGCTTGTTTGACAAATGTTTCAACAATTTCATTTAATAGATACATATAAAGCTGTATAGGTTATCTATATTTTCTTGAAGGAATTTTGGTAGTGCATGTCTTTCAACAAATTTTCTTATTTCTTCTAAATTCTTGAATTTATTGGCACAACATTTTCTATACTAATTTCTTAGTTTCCTTTAAGTATCTGTAGACTCTCCATAGGTGTCACTTTTAAGATTCATGGTATGGGTAATTTATCTTCTCTCTTTTTTTTCTTATCAGTCTGGCTAGAGGTTTTTTAATTTTATTGATCTCAAATAATTGTATTTCATTTTTATTGATTTTTCTCTCTTGATTTTACTTTCTAGTTTGTTGATATCTGTTCTGCTTTTATTATCTTCTTTCTTCCAATTATTTATACCTGCATTTACTCTTCTTTTTCTAGTTCTTAAGATGGAAAATGAGGTAACTGATTTGACAACATTTTTTTCTAACACAGCTATTTAGTGCTATAAATTTCCCTCTAAATTCGACTATAATATTATCCCCCAAATTTTGACGTGTGTTTGCACTTTTATTGAGGACAAAATGCTTTTAAATTTTTATGCTTCTTTCTTGAATGAATGGAATGAAGAGAGAATGAAATAAAAAATTTATATATTTAGAAATATATTTATGTAGGTATACACCTATGTTATATATATATGTATGTACATACACCTACCTATATATTTAGGAAGGTATATATACACCTACATAAATGTGTGTA
Organism: Symphalangus syndactylus; assembly: GCF_028878055.3. Taxonomy (NCBI): domain Eukaryota; kingdom Metazoa; phylum Chordata; class Mammalia; order Primates; family Hylobatidae; genus Symphalangus; species Symphalangus syndactylus. Next base: position 75,806,381 of record NC_072429.2, read on the forward strand.
TATGTATACATATATATATACACCATAAATGCATATATCTCCATATAGGTAGATGTATATATATGCAGATGTGTGTATGTATATAGGTAGATATATATGTAAATAGGTAGATATATATATGTAGATATGTATATATACCTACATTATCCATCTACATACCTATATATTTATGCTCACTATATATATATATATATACACCTACATAAATGGATACATATATATGCCTTCATAAATACATACACACACACACTCCTACATAAATGGATATATAGGTAAGTATACAGAATTATAGTGCATATTTATGCTGTATATATATGTATATATACACATTTATGTGTGGGTGTATATATATATATACACATTTATGTGTGGGTGTATATATATGTATATATACACATTTATGTGTGTGTATATATAAATGTAAACTGTTATTTTAGTTTTGAATCAAAATGAAGTAATTCACCAGTTATTTTATTTTGACTCAAAACTAAACTAAAATTTTATTTTGACTCAAAACTAAAATTCATATAAAAATTGTTACCCGCTGCAAAGAAACCACTTGACAAATAATGCTTCGCTCATCAAATTTAATAATTTTTAAATTAACCTAGAATTCTATGTATTCATCATGCTGGCATAATGTTTTGAATTACATATACACTGTGGAATGGTTAAATCTAAGTATATTATCAAATGGATTACTTCTCATAATTATCATCTTTGTAGTGAGAATACAGTATTCATTCTCTTAACATTTTTCAAGAACTCAATATGTCATCATTAACTATAGTCACCATGCTCTACAATCTGTCCCTTGAACTTATTCCTCCTATGTAAATGTAATCATGTGCCCTTTGACCAATGCTCCTGAATAGCACTACATATTTGTAGGAGTTTCTACTTTAATTCTAGAAATGCTGGACTTCTGTCCTAGCTCTCTGTTCCAGAGTGGCTAAATAATCACAGCAAAATTTCAGTTGAAAACTCTTTGCCAAAAATCTGTGTATTCTTGATGGGAAGAGATGTGTTCATCTTTGATTTCCACTATACCTATTTCAGTACCTTTAACTCTATTTTTGAAATCAGTTAGGATTTTGAAGTTGTTAAACAATTATTTTGGGAAATAATAAAAATGTCTTAAAAGGCATTTAATATGTGCAGATTATTGTGTTAAATTATTTGACAATATTATTTTATTTAATCTATACAATGACATCATTGTGTCAGTTTAATCCTTATTTTCAGGTGAGAAATTTGAAGTTTAATTAACTCAACCTAGTTCACAAGAACTCGTAAATTTTGAGGCTAGTACTATAGCTAAGCAGGATAGATTCAGAGCTTGCACACCAACGCTGTGTTTTACTCTCTCCCCAAAAGACAACATACTGTTTGTTTTGTTTATTTGAAATCAAATCATAAATTACATATCTAATTTTTGCTATATCCCAGGAGTTAAATTAGAAAATATATCAGGCCGGGCGCAGTGGCTCACCCTTGTAATCCCAGCACTTTGGGAGGCCGAGGCGGGTGGATCACGAGGTCAGGAGATCGAGACCACAGTGAAACCCCGTCTCTACTAAAAATACAAAAAATTAGCCGGGCGTGGTGGCGGGCGCCTGTAGTCCCAGCTACTCGGAGAGGCTGAGGCAGGAGAATGGCGTGAACCCGGGAGGCGGAGCTTGCAGTGAGCCGAGATTGCGCCACTGCACTCCAGCCTGGGCGACAGAGCGAGACTCCGTCTCAAGAAAAAAAAAAAAAAAAAAAAAAAAAAGAAAATATATCAGTGGGAGTGAATGCATTTTTGAATTAGAAGTTGCTTGTAGGCCCAAAGTGGATTTCCACCTCAACATGGCACTTTCTGTTCTCTTCCCAGTAGCAGTAAACAAGTTGTTTATTGCCTCCTGCTGTTATTAACCCATCCTTCAGTGTAGCTGAATGTCTACCTGGTTTAGAGTGTACGTCTCCCTCTCTTTTGTTTTCTTCTGTGCTATGCCTCTTCTCTGTGCTTCAGTTCCCCAACTCCGATAGCCCCAGCAAAAAGCCCTCATCTCCTTCTAGTTACCTTGACCATGAACTTATTTATTGCCAGATATAGTGCTTTGCCTGCCAAATGACTCCTTCAGAAAATTAGATTGATTCATTCCCAAATAAGAAAATCTAGATAAAAATTCTGTCACTTCCATTCTTTACCAATTTGAAGATAGCGCTGAGATTTTACAGCTCATTCAGTACAGACTAGAAACTGTTCCTCAGAAGAGGAAAGTGACCTGCTGTTTAAGGGCATGCACGCAGACAGTGGCAGCCCAGCATCTGAACCTATGGCTCTTTGTTCAACTTGAACAGATTAATAGTAAGTCATAAAATATATGATTTTATATTATTTTGTACTTCACATACTAGAAAATAGTAGTTTATCTGTGCAAATGTACATTATAAATAAGGACCTTCTAAAAAATAGCGACCAACGTTAACATAAAAAGGTGTACCATATTTTCACAATTCAAAGATGATCTTTTTTTCAACATTTTAATATTTTTGAGGCTTACTGTAGTAAATATGTCTACTACTATTGCATTTTTGTTTATTTGTTTTTTCTTAAAGAAATAAATTAAGTGTGCCTGTCCAGAAAATGAGTGTCTATGAATTTGTCTGGATATGTACCTTTGTAACATCATAGACTGCAGACTCGTTATCCAACTTACACTCTTAGTACATGATAAAACCATTTTATATTGACAGTCTTTGGTTGTAGCAAGACACAGATAAGTTAGAACAAAAATCATTCTCTTTTCTCAAATGGTAAATACCTTTGCTTTCAAAATGACTTATTTACAGTAGCATCATATAACATTAATTGTGTTAATGGTCTTTCTATTTTAACTAATTGTAATACTGACATTTTGAGTAACAATGATATATTTTTATTACAGTCATTTAAAAATTGTATATGAAGTTATGTTTCTTTGAGCAAAATACTGATAATTTTTTTGTATGTATATTTCATTGACACAGATAAAGTAGCTTTAAAATGGACATAAATTACTCAGAATATTTTAATTCAGTTTTTCACTCAAAGATTTGGAGACTTCTTTTTAGCCTTTAACATGGAAATGTAAAGATTCTTAGGATAACTGGGTCAGTTACACATGATGTCATGAGGAATTTGACTTAATTACACTTGTTTAACTTACATCACTCTTCCTACACAGGCCCTTGTCTCAGAGCGTTGTCACTTTCACAAAAAACTTCCTTCATTGACTATGAAAATTATATTTAGGCTTAATTTTGCAACTACATAAACTCATCCCCTAAATCGTCGGTTCGTAAATTTGGTTCATGCGATTTTATTCGCTTTGTTTTTAGTATTTGGTGTGAAATTGGCAATAGAGAATAAGTTAGTATGCACTTGCATTATCTCTTCTACATGCTAGCTTTCTGTTGATGTTTAAAGACTTTAGCCTGATAAATTGAAAGTAAAAATAATTTCTGTAGTAAACGTGTCAGAAAGTTACAGCTTATATTTCCTTATAAGTGAAAATAGAAACTTTCCATGCTGAAAAAGTGCCATGAATCAGAAATTGCAAATTTGTAGTTTCTCTCTATTAAGAGAGCCAGAAATTCAATATACATGAACATTATAGTCTCACCATCTATTTCAAAAGAGAAGAATAAAGAATAATCATCCTGAAAGGTATGTTAGAAAATGCATCATGTGTCTCATATAATCTGGCTTAAATTTCAAGATGGCCAGGAATATGAATATTTTAAAATTAAGTCCTAAAACTTAAAGTATAATAATAATAATAAAAACAATAAAAATTAAATTTGAAATGCTTTCCACGTAGTTAATTTTTAAAAATCTACCATGCCAAGGACTTACATAATATGTTAAACCACATTGTTTCATGTGTTGATGTAACGTTAAATACTGTTTTTTTTTTTTGCAAAATTATAGTTGTTTTTCTAATGACTTTTTAAGCACTTACTGTAATATTTTCCTAAATGAGTACTCATCTCCATTTTCTCATTTTAGTATTTCAGTAGATCACATGAACAAAATTTGAGTATTATTACAAGGAAACTCTGTTTAGATGACTTTTTAACTGATAATATTATGTATAGCACCAAAAACAAATACTGGAAAAATGTTGTCCACATGACGCTATTTTCATTGTTGTGTAATATTAATAACCTCCAGCCTGGACTATAGGGCAAGACTCAGTATAAAAAAATAGTCAAAATATTTTAGGCACTGTTGTTGGGTCTTTAAATCACAGACTACGAGAAGATTATATTGTCTTAGTCTCCAGACTATTAACAGTGCCTAACAAACACTCAGCGTATGTTAGATGAAGGTTGCCAAAATCAATTTGTTTGCCAAGCCCCATCGGTATAGATATTGCAATCAGGTCTTCAACATATTTTTTTAAATTTAAAACCTATAGAGCACTATGAAACTATTACATTATACACACTGTGAAACATAAACAAGAAGAAATGGAAAAATCAAGATAAAATCAACTTCAGTGAACTAGATTTTGCTCACTTTGCTTCGTAGATGACTACACTAGATTAATAAGACCCGTCAGGTCTTCCTGTACACATCACATGTTGTCTAAATCTATACTTAGCCCCGTGTACACTTCCAAAAAAACTGTAAATACATAAATACAATTCCCTTTGCACTTCAAAAACCAGTCATTCTATTTCATTCTATTTCTGCATGTCTGGAAATTCTATGAGGACTCAGAGTTTCCTCTCACTCACAATATTTTACCTTCATTATCTCAACATGCTTCTCTAAATCTTGGTACCCATTCCACACAAAAGAGATATAATAATTAATCAACTATATAATTTTATATTCCAAGCAAGGCACTGTCAATAATTAATAAGTACACCACAATAACAGGCATAACAATATTTTTTACTAGGAAAATAATGTCTTATTTTTACCCCAGCAATAAAGGTTATTATGAGGTATAAATAAAATAACCACCCTCTCAACTGCATATCACCTGATATCCTTTGTTTATGCAAAAGTCATCTATACAAAATTGCTTAAAGTTCCTACTAATTAGTATAGCGCTGTCTTTATCTCACTCAAAGTTTCTCAATAGAAGCATTTGGTGTTTGTCATTTTATAAATATTTTAATCTTTCTGAACTTTTTAGAAAAATCGTTTATTTTTAATTGACATGATTATATATATTTATTATGTACAACAGAAAGTTCTGACATAAAATTGCATCACATACTTACCATTTTGTGGTGAGAACAGTCAAAATCCACGGTCTTAGTAATCTTCAAGAATACGAGATATTGGAATGGACTATATTCACTTTTTTTTTTTTTTTTTACAATAGATCCCTTGAACTTAAAATCTTTCACATAATAACAAAAAACATTTTGAAAAGAATTGAATAAAATAGGCCTTTTAATTCCTTGGGTTTTTGAGAAGTGCTAAACAAGAAATTGTGCAGAGGGGAATTGTGGAACATTAAAACAAAAAATCGCAAAAACACACCACGATAAAATTGCTAGTACGGACCAGTTTAGTGAATATCTGCAAGGGAAACAATTCACTGCTTGAGAAAAATAAGATTTTTTTTTTTTTAACTAAGTCAATTTAATGACACTATAGAAACAAAAGGACTACTTTGTTTTTTTCACTTTTATTTATGCTTCAGCTATAACAGCACTACATATAATTTTATTAGGCCAAGTTAATGGTATCTGACACTGTTTAGTGCATAATCCTTGTACTCTGTAACGTTAACTGCATAACTTCTTGGGGTAAGACATGTATCAGGTCAGAAGGCAAGACTTGGTTTTATCGAACCCACTAAACTGAAATTAATAGGTTTTGAGTTCTCAAGTTTTAGAATATATTTAATTTAATTAATTTAAGTTTAAATTGAGTTCATTTCTCAGCAAAATTTTTAAGAGTATAGTTAATTAGCTAAGGTCCAAATTTGCCAGTTGATTCTAATTTGATGAGGGATTTCTTCCAGGCTCTTAACTGCTATATTTGCCTTTCAAAAATTATAAATTCAAAGTCTGAAGAAAGCCGCTAGCCAATTGAATAAATACTTTACAGAGAAAACATGTATTAACAAGAAATATTATTGGAACTGTGTGTGTTATTTTTAAAAAAATAAAAATTGTGTGTTATAACAGAACTGTAGTTATGTTTTTCAGATATCACTGGAAGTTCAGTAGGAAAAAGTCTCTGCTTATTGAAAAAGAAGACTTTCTATTGAATAAAAGTGTTACAAAATAGTGAGCATAATTCTTTATGAGAATGGGAAATTTAAAGGATACTTTTTCATTTCAATTCATAAAGTGCAACTACTATCAAAAATATCTTGCCTATGTAAATGTTCCTCCTGAAAGATACATGGCAGAAAGCCATTTTAAACAGTTTCTTCTGACATTTAGGGAAAATCGTGCTCTACTAAACAAAGTAGTACATCTAGCTGTTCCACAGTATTGTCTAAATTATCATTGTAAGACTAGAAAACTTTACAATTCTTTCCATGAAAATAAATATGCACCTTTACATTTACATTTATCCAGAAATCCTGTTCATATTTCTATGGGAAAATTTTAGATGAAGAACAATTTCTTTATTTTGATTATGTGAATTTGAAGTGAACTATGATGAATTTATTAATTACAAGCAATTTCTCAAGAACAAAAATCTTAAAAAGATGTATTACTTTGTTCTGATATATTCATTATTATTAAAATTTTAGGTTGGGAGCCATGGCTCACGCCTGTAATCCCAGCTCTTTAGGTGGCCATGGCGGGTGGATCACTTGAGTCAGGAGTTTGAGACAAGTCTTGCCCACATGGTGAAAATCCATCTCTATTAAAAAAAATACAAAAATTAGCAAAGCATGGTGGTGCGCACCTGTAGTCCCAGCTACTTAGGAGGCTGAGGCAGAGAATTGCTTTAACCTGGGAGGCGGAGGTTGCAGTGAGCGGAGATCCTGCCACTGCACTTGAGCCTGGGTGACAGAGCGAGATTCCATCTCAAATAAAAAAAAAAAAAAAAAAAAAAGAAATAAAGAAATAGAGTAATGGACCTGATGCCAAGGGCAATCTGACTTATTAAAGATTTGAGAATTTGAAGTTATCGTTCAAATGCAATGAGCTTGTTTATATTATTAGGTTCAAAGTTAAATAATTTTATATTTATCATTATTTTATTTGTAGATACTTTCAAAACCCTTCTAATATAAATCTATATATTATAGTGGTTGCTATTCAGAATTTTTAGTTAATTTTCCCCTGGTATATAAACTGTACTAATAATCTAAAAATACATTAATTGGCTCCTTAGCTATTTAAATTAAGATATGAAAGATAGCATATAATAATGATTAAGATTTTTAATTCTTAATTCAGACAATCTTAAAATCTAATTCCAACAAATTAGTATCTGTGTAAACTGAGGCAAGTTGCTTAACCTTTCTGAATTTAAGTTTCTTTATCAGTAAAATGGGGCTAATGATAATGCCCAACTCAAATGGTTGCTTTGAGAATTTAAAGAAAAAAATGTACGCTTCTTAGCCTAGTGTCTGACATAAACAATTCTCATTATCTTTATGATGTTCAATTTCTTTCTTCTTCTTTTTTTTTTTTCCTTGAGATGGAGTCTCACACTGTCACCCAGGCTGGAGTGCGCTGGCGCGATCTCAGCTCACTGCAAACTCCGCCTCCTGGGTTCAAGCGATTCTCCTTCCTCAGCCATGATGTTCAGTTTCTAATACTGTAAGTGGTGTTCTAGGTTCTTCTTTCCTTCCTTCCTTCCTTGCTTTCTGGTAGGATTTCACCTTTGCTATAATCAGATGACTCCACATGTTTTTCATTCTGATATATCTCTAAGCAGTCAGCTGTCCTGTGATTGCTTAAAGTTGGGTTGAAAACAACTAGACTTTTTGGTTCATGGGGTGAAGAGCTATAAGGAGACACATTTAGACGTAATGCCAAGGACCGTGGCTCTCTTAAAGATCCTGACCTTTGAGCTGGATACAGTGACTGGATGGGAATTGAGGTTCTATGTCTTAGGAAAAGGCTGGTTGCATTCTTTACACAGGAGAAATTTGAGACATTTCTGATAGTTGGTGGCCAAAAAAGAGGAATGTGGCAGAGAATGATGACTTGTTTACTATGCCCATTGCCCTTTCTGTCTCGTAGCCTATCTTATAGATGGGAGTGGCCATGGACAGAATTTTGGCCCATTCAATCTGGGCTAAGTTATTCTTAGGCAGGACACTTCCAAGTCTGACCCATAAATAATCTCCTCTCTCTTCCCACACACTGACCGAACCTGTGGGTCCAATGGGAATTAGAATCACTATTTGGAATGAAGCAGGTCAGCGACTCACCACACAGAGAGTCTTCCAGAAGAACTGCCTATTCATGAACATATATGTTGCGTGGCTTTATTGTTTTAATCGCTGACATCTTGGAGTTGTTTGTTACAGCATTGTGACTAATATCCATTCCAAATAGGGCAACATTTACTCTGTGGTCTATAGAATGAAAAGAATTATTCAAAAGATATAAAAATAACATGTGTAGAAGCAGAATATATAGTTTAAAACAGAGGGAATAGCAAGTATACTAGGCAAGAGGAGATAGAGATAGAAAGAGATAGAGAACTGGAGAGAGAGAGAAGAATGGCCTATTTCAGTACCTGCAATAAGCAGTCTCTCTATACCTATATTAAACTCCTTCCTACTTTCCTCTTGTTTACTGGAATCCAACCACAATTAGCACTCTCAGCTCCCCAAAGAAACCAATCTGTCTTCTGTTGCAGAACCTTCTCAAATGCTGTCTCTCTTGCCAGAAATTCCTTCTCTTGAATGTTTGGCTAACTCCTATTTACCATATGTATCTTCAATTAAATGATACTCCAAGAAAAAATATTTTCTGAAAGTACGATCAAATTAGACCCTTGTTCTTAAATTCTTTCACAGTATCTTATTTTCTTTCACAAGTCATCACAATTTGTATTCATTAAATAATGTGTATATTAAATTTTTAATGTATCATCTGTCTCCTCTACCACACATTAAATAGAATGAAGGTTTATTTATCGTTGAAAAATACTTGGAACATAACACGTACAGAAATATTTACTGAATGGATTTATATAACACAAAAACAGAAAGTAAATAAGCGAGAGTTTTTATAACTTGTGTGTTGGCACTTTCTCTTGGGGACAATTGAGTGTTCTGAGGGGTTTTAAGCCATGGGTTGATATAATCAGATTTGCCTTTCAGAAAGATTATTTCATTTGGAAAAGGATTGAGCAAGGTAGAGTAGTGTGGTGTTAGGCAAGTGTAGAGACAATTGTCTCTGTAATTTATGAGATAGATAAAGATAGTATTAATTAAAGAAGTATGAATGAGACTCAAAAGCAAAGCATGGAACTGAAAGATGCTATGAATGCCAGCCAAATGGAGAAGACAGTGTAAGGTACTGATGAAACAAGTGTTTGGGAGAAACACCCAACATTATTCTTGGCTACTTATAAGCTATGTAAATTTCATCAAATAGCTTAAATTTTCTGTAGTCTCAGTTTTGTCATCTAAATAAATATGTGTTTTCTTTGTCAGTTTTCAAACCTTTATGCCAGCAGTCAATGAACGAATAAAATTATCAGCAATACTACAGCTTCTTTGATTGAATCAGTGAGTGGAGGGTTCAAAGCCTCAAACCCCTAAAGTTCTGCTCTTGTCACTTTTCCTGAGAGCTCACACTCATCTCTGAAGAACTTTTGGGATATGAGTGCCAAAATGTAAAAATAATTGTACTCCTGGAGATCTACATTTGGATGACATGGACATATCTCAAAGTGAACTCTTAATCATATTTCAAATCATTTTATCCACACATTGCCTCTTTTTTTCTAAGACTGTGCTTTTTCAGTTATCCTATTAATTTTTTTATGTTTAATTTACCCACTATTTACTAATTTCTCTTAAATCTACTATCTCCTCATATATTTCTTGTGTGGTCTAACCATCACCATTAAGATGGCCCACTAGCCTGTCATACTTAGCCCCAAATTAAACTCCACATATAATCTCCATCGGCACACCTGTTCCCCATCTTATATTCCCTCATCTGAACGATTTCCATTAACAACTATCCAGCTGCCTGTTTGAAAAACTCAGGAAAGTCCTAGACTCCTTTATCTCTTTTTATATCTCTTTTATTTATATTTAAGTGGTGAGACCCAACCTGATTCTTGCAAAAATATCTAGATAGCAGTTATAATGATTCAACTCATCAAGTAATCATTAATGCTGCGAAAATATATTAAACCAATCAATTAAAATAATTAATCAATAACAAGATAGGAAGACAAGGAGTATCTTGTAAATCCATTTTAAAGACTAGCAAAAGAACAACAAGAAAAATCAATCAATCAATAAGACCAAAGGTGAAGGAAAGCCTGAGAGAACGTTAAGCTGCAAAAGTCTGGAGAAGAGAGAGCAGTCAATGTAGTATATTGCAGACAATGAGGCAGATAAGGGCTGAAAGGGGAACACTAGCTTAGTAACAAAGAGGAGGTAGAATTTCCTAGTGAGAGAAGTTGTTAGAGTCCTGGGCATAGAACTCAGGTTTCATTGGGTTGAAAGGCAAGCAGGGGGTGAGAAATGATAGGCATTGATACCTCTCAGAAGTCTTGGCCATAGAAGCGAGGGTAGCAAGTCACTGTATTTCCGAGCCTCACTGTTCTCATCTGTTCAATTGTTGTGATAAATACCTTGTCTTCTGCACAGAGATTTTTGTAGGTTGGGAGGAAAGTGTGGGTGGCACTAGAAACTTTTCAAATCACTCTTAAATCCTTGAAAATAAGTACAATTTCTAAGTGCAGTAACCAGCAGCTGATAATTGTCAGTTACTTACGTTATAATATCTATTCTAAATTTTAAATTTTAAAAACAGCGTTCTCCTTGAAGCCAGGGTATCTCTTATTCATTTTGGCATCTTCAGTGCCTAACATAGTACCCAGTACATAGTAATAACATAATAAATATTGCTTTGTGTCCCCCAAACTGAATTTTGGCATGTAACTTAAATTATATGCAAGTAAGTGTAAGTGGCTTAAATTCCAAAAAAGATACAGAAGAAACAGAAAAATAAAAGAATAGAAGACATAAAAGTGGATGCCATTCAAACAACAATCCAGTGTGTCTTTCCTTTTTTCTCTTTTCCACAGATAGAGAGAGGCTTAGTAGTTCACTAAACCCAAAACTGGTATATGATCTATCTAGTTTTTAGTTAATTAACATTTACTTTGGGTAAAGGTATCTACAGGAAGACACCATTAGACAGTTTCCTTAATCTACAAACCAATGATTACATCTAATGAACAAAAGACAGCGGTAGTTGTTTAAAGAAATATTCTAAAAACCCGGAATAATATTAGTACACTACTTGCTATATGCAGAATGAGATTAAAAACACAGAACTAACCAGCTTCTATGTAACAGCTCTAATAGAGTATAAAAAGTAATCAAATTTGGAACATATGCAAAATCCTTAGAGTTCACTGGTTTCAGACATAATAATACATGCCAGGTTATATTAATGAGAGATTAAGTATTGTGTACTTGGAATCCTTAAATTATCCTTTGCCTAATTTAGTTTATGTTTGAGTTCCATTCCCCTGCTCATATAATTTCCCTTGTGCTATGTGGCACAGAATGGCCCAGGTAGATAGTATTTTATCCATCAGTAATATCGCATTAATCCAAATGAAACCCATTTTATCCCTAGAGTAGTGAGTCAAGTTTAAGGGACCAATGTGCATTGCTCAAATTAAGAGAAATAAGAGAAGGACCATGGTACATAAAATTTGCTGAAGCCCTAAATATTGATGGAAACAAAATACAATATAGTATTATTTTGAATCTGCACCAACAGACCTGGCATGACTCCTGAGTTCACAAATGGAACTCAGGTTTTTGCAACAGTCTGCAAGGATTTTGTATTAAAATAGCACTTCACTGTTTATAGAGAAGCATATGAAATCAGAACAATTTCCCCCCAAAATAGGTGAAAGACGTGTTTAGGCATAAAATGATGGGACACGTGTTCTACAAGGTTTAACAGAAATTATGTGATTAACTTTTCACCAAGGCAATGGAATTTCAGTTTATATCTTTTATAAAAAGAGTCCAAAATATTCTAAGTATTTATATTCAGGAACAGCTACTGGTGATGCTATGCTTTAGTTGTCTTTTGCCATTTCTTTGTCCCCTTCTCATGGTTCGGGATGCTAATAGTCCACCCTTCTACTCCTCTTTGGAAGAATTGCCCTCCTTCAAATGGAGTCACCTTCCATGCATTTGCAGAGAACCGGATGTGTCTGAGTTTTCATCTCTCCACTCAAGCTCACTTGCCTAAAGATGGGACAATGGACAATGCTTAGGGATAATTTGCACTTCAGAGATTCCTTGTAAGATTATGTTACAAGAAATGATTGGCCTGAAGTTACCTCCTTATTTGTTTTTCTTTCTCTGTTTTTGTTCTGATTCTCCTCATTTCTTACCAGTGTCTCCTGAAAACACTTCCTTAATTAGTAACTTTCATACAAATTATCTCAGATCCATTTCTGAGGAATCCAACATGAGGAAGATAATGTGCAAAAACACTCCTGCACAATGATTAGTTTATTTTAGAGTTGTCCAATAAATAATCTGTTTGCTGAGAGAAAATGTCTATATTCAGTGAATTCATTAAAAATACATTTATTGTATATATGTGCCACATTTTCTTTATCCATTCATCTGTTGATGGACTCTTAGGTTGCTTCCAAATCTTAGCTATTATGAACAGAGCTGCAACAAACATGGGGGTTCAGATATCTCTTTGATTTATTGAATCCCTTTCTTTTGACTATAGCCGATAACAACTTAATTGTACAATTTAAAATAACTAAGAGTGTAATTATATTGTTTGTAACACAAAGGATGAATGGTTGAGGTAATGAATATCCCATTCTCTGTGATGTGATTTTTTTTTCACATTGCATGCTGATATCAAAACATCTCATGTACCGCAAAAATATATACACATACTAAGAGTGTATATACCCAGAACTAACCTGCTTCTATGAAACAGCTCTAATAGAATAGCATATAAAAAGTAATCAAATTTGGAATACATACAAAATCCTTAGAGTTCGCTGGTTTCAGATATAATAATAATATATCCCAGGTTATATTAATTGGAGATTAAGTATTGCATATTTAGAATCTTTAAATTACTCTTTACCTAATTTAGTTTATGTTTGAGCTTCATTTTGCTGCTCATATAATTTCTCTTGTGCTATGTGGTACAGAATGGCCCAGGTAGATAGTATTTTATTCATCAGAAATATCCCATTAATCCGACTGAGACCCATTATATCCTTAGGGTAGTGAGTCATGTTTAAGGGACCATTGTCCATTGCTCAAATAGGCATGCAATGTGAAAAAAAATCACAAAATAAAAAATAAAACCACAAACATAAAAAAAAAAGATTTATTGAGAAGCTATTGGGTGTCAAGCATTGGAGTAGGAACTTCGAACATAGAAGAGACAAAGTCT